>NC_091174.1:30205937-30495114 GCF_040958095.1 Procambarus clarkii
TGGAGGGTCACAGCAGGTGGAGGGGGAGTGTCACAGCAGGTGGAGGGTTACAGCAGGTGGAGGGTCACAGCAGGTGGAGGTGGAGTGTCACAGCAGGTGGAGGTGGAGGGTCACAGCAGGTGGAGGTGGAGGGTCACAGAGGTGGAGGGGGAGGGTCACAGCAGGTGGAGGGGTAGGGTCACAGCAGGTGGAGGGGGAGGGTCACAGCAGGTGGAGGTGGAGGGTCACAGCAGGTGGAGGGTCACAGCAAGTGGAGGGTCACAGCAGGTGGAGGTGGAGGGTCACATCAGGTGGAGGGGGAGGGTCACAGCAGGTGGAGGGGGAGGGTCACAGCAGGTGGAGGTGGAGGGTCACAGCAGGTGGAGGTGGAGGGTCACAGAGGTGGAGGGTCACAGCAGGTGGAGGTGGAGGGTCACAGCAGGTGGAGGGGGAGTGTCACAGCAGGTGGAGGTGGAGGGTCACAGATGAGGGCCCCATGAGGGACAAGTAGCCACATTAGTATAATAATAATAATAATAATAATTTTTATTTAGGTAAGGTACATACATAAAGAGATTTACAAAGTTTGTTGGCTTTATAGATAGAGCTAGTACATACAATGCCTAAAGCCACTATTACGCAAAGCGTTTCGGGCAGGAAAAACATTAATGACTACAGCTTAAAACTAATGGGTAAAAAGAAAAGATGTGATGAGTACATATAAAAAATAGAGGTAAAAGAGGGGGGAACATTGTTGAAAAAGCAGCACAAATACAATTACAAATTATTACAGAAAATTACATTCAAACAGCGTTGATTTGAAAAACAAAAAACAAAAAATATACATGGGTTGACAACAGGGGGGGTAAGGTGGGTTACATGGAATTTATTAGGTATAGCTTCGTTTTTAACTTAAACTGGTTGAGAGAGGTACAGTCTTTAACATGGTTGGGAAGGTCATTCCACATTCTGGGCCCCTTGATTTGTAGAGCATTTCTGGTTTGATTTAGTCGTACTCTAGGAATATCAAAACTGTATTTATTTCTGGTGTGGTGCTCATGGGTTCTGTTACAACCTTCTATGAAGCTTTTGAGATCAGGATTGGCATTATAGTTTAGCGTTCTATATATGTATAATACACATGAGAGAATGTGCAGTGACTTAATGTCTAACATATTCAGAGATTTGAGTAGGGGTACCGAGTGATGTCTGGGGCCAGAATTGGATATTGTCCTAATAGCAGCTTTGTGTTGAGTAATTAGAGGACGTTGTCGGAAAATCCGACACCATATAATATCATACAGACAGATAAGAGCTGTGTTGTATAAACAAGTTACCCATAGAAAACGTAACTTGTAGTGGAATTACCATCTAAAGAAAACGGGATATCATCACCACATACTATTATAATTCACCAGCTATTCTGCTGGGAATTATTCTTAAATACATTAGTCTTTGGACTTTACCATCATAAAAACATCTTATATAAATTAACTTAATTATCAATATTAAAGTAGAGTAAATGTGACCCTTCTATCACTTTCTGAAATGTGGACAATGTAAGACAGGCGTCAGAGTGGGGAAGGAGGGAGCCATTGTTGTGTCACCTCCGAGACGTGTGGAGCAAATTTAGCTCCTATCATATCTGGACAATGTCGGCCAGTAACGTCAATAGTATGGAGTGTTAAACAGCCATTGTTTATATTGAGACCAGAGGCTCACACGGGAGCAAATTCGGCTCCTGTTAATTTTACTTGGACGTAGTGTTATGGAAACCAAAGGTACCATCTCCAACACGATGTCTACAATTCAAGTTAAGTGTTCTTTCCGAAACCCATGTATCTTTCATTTATGGCCATTAATGTCATTATATAGGGTGACCCGGTTAGAACGCGACATAGCCTCAAACTAAAGGTAATTAAGCCAGGTCTTCATGTTCCATGTACAGTTTTCTCTGAAATACTTGTCATATATAGGATTCTGGCTTCACAGCTAGCGCACTTTTGACAGGTCAAGACGAGGAAGCAAGATTTGTGCACCAGTTACTGGGTGATATGGAAGCTACCTCAAAGAGGATAATTTGGTGTCTACACCCTAGTTATACCTGGTGGACTAACCTGCTGTAGTATAAGATAAGGAACCTCTTCAATGTATGTAGTTAATTTTGTAGTTTGATTGGCTGCATATATATATAAATATAAAACCCCCCCTAATGTGTAGAGGATCGATTTGTGAGATTAAGAGATTATTGCAGAAATACAGTCCACTTATCATTATACAAATTGCTATCGAAGTATATAAATTAACGTAAATATAAATTCATATAAATTAAATATATATAAATCTCACAGGTCGGTTCCCATATTATTTGGTCCTTCGAACCGGATGATGGATTATTTGATCCTTTGAACCCACATTTGGTCATCTTAGTACCGGATGAACCAGTTAACCAGTGGATTCATTAAATATACTAGTGCAGTGTTATTTAAACAAAGGCCAGCCAGTCAAAGACGGAAGCGTAGCCTCGAGGGAGCTCAGGAGCCTCCCTCAGTTCAGATCAGCCTTAGTCAGCGGTTTCATGCACACCCACAGATTTGGTGGCGTGTTATTCTGTGAAATGACAGCGCTAATATAGAAGCCAGCCAAATTAGTGACTGTGTCTTCGCGAGATTGTTCACGGATTTCTTGGTGTTACATTTCGCGAGAGATTATCTACGAATTTTGTGGACTTTATTTCGCGAGGTCACTAATAATATTTAATACTTCTGATAATATTAGAAGTTTCATAGAGGCTAATTAAGAGGCTATTATCAATAATTGTGTATATTATTTCTCCAAATAGAGAATTATTTAATATAAATTGCACTAGTGATCACAGTATAATATTTACTAATTGCCAACCCACAACAGGGTAGGATACTGACTAGTTGAACTATTATCGTTCATCCTAGTCCCATTATTACCATAGTCAGTTGTACTATATTCAACAACTTAACACCATTAATGCATGGTCCAGACCCTATTTTGGGTGTAATTTTTATCAACTCGAGTTGAGTTGTGTATATATAATAATTTACTTATGATCATTACACATTTGAGTGATTAATTAGTGTCTCTACCATCCTAGGGTGATATAGAAGAGCTAACCTAAAGGTACTTCCCGTGACACTGGTTTATCACTCAAATCATTAGTGTGTATGATTGAATATATATATATATAATGTGTATTAATTTTAAGTGCTAACCTCTAGCAGAGGTAGGATTACAGCCTAGTGAGTTCAGAATTTACCCTAGGCTACCATCAGTGCTTGTTCAGTATTATGAGCAGCCCAAGTACAAGCCCCACAAGGCTTCACCAACTAGCCAGTATGGATAATGCAGGGAGAATGAAAAGAACCCTTGCAGGTCTTAAAGGCCATTTAACAAGACAGATCAAGAAATGTGAAGATTTGTCACAACAATCAAGTTGATTATGCTGACCTGGAAAGCTATTATCAAGCAGCTGCAGGTAAATTTGAGCAAATCAAATGCCAAATGGCTGTCCTTGTGGGGACAGACTACTACCATCGATTCATCGGTAGCCCTACTAAATATCAGGGTATAACCATGTTAAACTCTGCAGGAGGTAAATTATTCTCAGGCCCAGTATCAAGCCTGAGGAGACCTATGCCTGCAGATAAACAATACCAGTAGAAATCTAAATTTGTCAGCTGATTATATTTCTCCAGTAGCATTATACTAAGGAGATTACAGCTGACTATACCAACAGAGCTTGATGTTAGTATCATCATTTGAAGATGAAGATGAGTTCATGAGGCCTCAGTGGCAAATCAGTGAACAGTAGCCTAAAACAGCTACAAGTCACTGCGACCAATGTCACTGAACCCACTGCAGTCTCAGAACCATACTTTACTTTAATGATGAGCTATTCAATCTTCTGAATCAATTAACTAAATTAAACCCCAATAAATCTGATGACTGATTTGATACATTTATTATTTAATCAAGATGTATTCCATGGGCCTCAGTGTTTATATATCAGTGACCAGTTACCTGAACAAACTTCAAGTTATATCTAATGTCACTGATCTCACTGCAGTCCCTGAATCATACTTGACTGTAGTACTTGATCACATCCAGTCTTCTGGGTTAAATAATATGTAATAAGGCTTGAATATTAGCCTTTCAAGAGTTGACAGGGAAATGAAATCGCATTAGACTTCTAACCCCTGCAACTCTAGTACGGGACATCCGTCCTGTACGAACAGACACACAAATGTGTGATTACTAACTACTAACATCAAATTAATCAAATAATTCGAAGGAGGAGTATCGGTGTTCGTCTGTTCTAAATAGGACTTCGACCCGTGAGCAGCCCCCTGGGGAATTATGTCGGAAAATCCGACACCATATAATATCATACAGACAGATAAGAGCTGTGTTGTATAAACAAGTTACCCATAGAAAACGTAACTTGTAGTGGAATTACCATCTAAAGAAAACGGGATATCATCACCACATACTATTATAATTCACCAGCTATTCTGCTGGGAATTATTCTTAAATACAATAGTCTTTGGACTTTACCATCATAAAAACATCTTATATAAATTAACTTAATTATCAATATTAAAGTAGAGTAAATGTGACCCTTCTATCACTTTCTGAAATGTGGACAATGTAAGCCAGGCGTCAGAGTGGGGAAGGAGGGAGCCATTGTTGTGTCACCTCCGAGACGTGTGGAGCAAATTTAGCTCCTATCATATCTGGACAATGTCGGCCAGTAACGTCAATAGTATGGAGTGTTAAACAGCCATTGTTTATATTGAGACCAGAGGCTCACACGGGAGCAAATTCGGCTCCTGTTAATTTTACTTGGACGAAGTGTTATGGAAACCAAAGGTACCATCTCCAACACGATGTCTACAATTCAAGTTAAGTGTTCTTTCCGAAACCCATGTATCTTTCATTTATGGCCATTAATGTCATTATATAGGGTGACCCGGTTAGAACGCGACATAGCCTCAAACTAAAGGTAATTAAGCCAGATCTTCATGTTCCATGTACAGTTTTCTCTGAAATACTTGTCATATATAGGATTCTGGCTTCACAGCTAGCGCACTTTTGACAGGTCAAGACGAGGAAGCAAGATTTGTGCACCAGTTACTGGGTGATATGGAAGCTACCTCAAAGAGGATAATTTGGTGTCTACACCCTAGTTATACCTGGTGGACTAACCTGCTGTAGTATAAGATAAGGAACCTCTTCAATGTATGTAGTTAATTTTGTAGTTTGATTGGCTGCATATATATATAAATATAAAACCCCCCCTAATGTGTAGAGGATCGATTTGTGAGATTAAGAGATTATTGCAGAAATACAGTCCACTTATCATTATACAAATTGCTATCGAAGTATATAAATTAACGTAAATATAAATTCATATAAATTAAATAAATATAAATCTCACAGGTCGGTTCCCATAGACGTAAGTGATTTTGGGTAGTAGAGCCCCAAGCACAAATACCATAGTTGAGATATGGATAGATAAGGGAGTAATAGAGAGTCACCAGGGCAGGGCGTGGTACATAATATCTGATCTTAGAAAGAATGCCCACAGTTTTTGAAACTTTTTTTGATATGTTTAGAATGTGTCCCTGGAAATTCAGCTTGTGGTCAATGAGAATGCCAAGGAATTTGCCATCTAATTTGTTACAAATTTGGGTATTGTTTATTTTGAGATTTATTTGATTAGAGGATTTATTGCCAAACAGAATATAGAAAGTTTTGTCAATGTTAAGGGTGAGTTTGTTGGCAGTTAGCCACAGATGGACTTTATTAAGCTCAGTATTTACTGTGGCATTTAGAGCAAGGGGATCAGGACTGGAGTAAATGAAGGTTGTGTCATCAGCAAATAGAATTGGTTTGAGGTGTTGGGAGGCATTTGGAAGGTCATTAATGTAGATGAGAAAGAGGAGAGGGCCAAGTATGCTGCCCTGGGGAACACCAATGTTGATGGGTAGTGTGGGAGAAATTGTATTATTCACAGAAACACATTGGAGCCTGTCAGTAAGGTAGGATTTGAGGTATTGTAGGGAGTGTCCTCTGACACCATAATGATGTAATTTAAGAAGAAGGTTTTGGTGGTTGACAGTATCGAAAGCTTTACGCAGGTCCACAAATAACCCAACAGGGAACTCATTTTGATCAAGAGCTGTATGAATCGAGTTAAGCATACTAATAAGTGCATCGTTAGTGCTTTTTTTGGGCCTGAAGCCATATTGGCAAGGGCTAAGTATATTGAGTTTGGCTAGATATGAGTAAAGCTGCTTATAGATTAGTTTTTCAAAAATTTTTGACAAGTTTGGCAGGATTGATATAGGTCTGTAGTTGTTAACATCTGTGAGATCACCACATTTGTGGACAGGCGTTACTCTCGCTTTTTTTAGAATATCTGGAAAGGTTTGGAGTTCAAGTGACTTGTTGAAGAGCAAAGCAATAGCAGGGGCTAAAGATCTGGAGGCTTTTTTGTAGATTAAAGTTGGTATCTCCTCAAGGGCACCAGACTTGGTTTTAAGGGAAAGGATTATCTCATTGACGTCAGTGGAATTAATAGGCTTTAGGTACAGAGACTGTGGATAGTTACCTGTAAGATAGTCCTTAATGTCAGTACTGGAAGATGGAATATCATTAGCAAGGGATGAACCAATGGAAGAGAAGAACCTATTGAACTCAATAGCAGAATCCGAGGCAGAAAGCTGACCATTGTTATTAGACAGGAGTGTTGGTTTGTTAATTATAGACTTCTTTGATCCCAATATTTGTGAAATTGTTCTCCAAGTTTGTTTAATGTTGCTCTTTATTTGGGTAAATTTATCTTCGTAGTATTTAGTTTTGGCTCGTCTAATTATCTTAGATAGCAATAATGAGTAATTCTTTGAGAATTCTTTGGAGACAATTCCTAACCTATACTTCTTCTCAAGGTCATGTTTTTTATTAATAGATTTAAGTATTCCCTTTGTAAGCCAGGGATTGTTAAGCCTTTTGGTTGTGACTTGTTTTGTAAGCATAGGACAGTGGGTATTATAAAGGCTAAGAGTTTTTTGAAGAAAAGATTGAACTGCTAGGTTGATGTCCTCTATGTTACCTAACTCGGACTCCCAGTTGACATTATCAGTAGCAGTTATAAAATTGTCTATAGCAGTTTCATTGTGTAGTCTAAAACGTATCTCTCTTGACTCAAGAGGTGGTTTGCTAATGTTAGTTAAGAGAAATGTGGGGTAATGGTCTGTAGTGCTATCGGTGATTATACCTGAAGTAAGCGGAGAGGTTATGTTTGTCCAGATGTGATCTAGAGTCGTGGCAGTGCTATCAGTGATTCTAGTAGGTCTAGTGATTAAGGGTATGAGGAAGCAGGAGTTCATACAGTTGAGGAAGCTAACAGCAGTAGGGTGTTCTGGCTCGCAGAGGTCAATATTAAAGTCCCCTGCAATAATTAGGTGGTTTTTGTTCAGTCTGTTATCAAGTATTAGATTTCTAAGGTTTGAGTTGAATTCGGACACATCAGTGTTAGGAATTCTATAAACTGCACCCACAGACAGGACAGACTCGGCACCCTTGACTCTGAAGCTGGCGAAGATATACTCCCCATAGCGGTCTCTAGTTCTAATTTATTTTAAGCATGTTAGTTCTTGGTGGTAGTAAAGAGCAGTGCCACCACCTAGAGCCATGTGTTGCTTGGTGGCCAGCCTCACTACTCTGGTAAATGCGAGAACATTCATTATATCCTCCATCACTCTCTTCTGACTGTAAATGTATGGAAGATGTTGTGTGTGGTGACGCGCGCCTGCTGGCCCACGGTCATCAACCTGTAGTGACGCGCGCCTGCTGGCCCACGGTCATCAACCTGTAGTGACGCGCGCCTGCTGGCCCACGGTCATCAACCTGTAGTGACGCGCGCCTGCTGGCCCACGGTCATCAACCTGTAGTGAGACTTTCTTGTGGTGTTATCACAGAATGGCGGCTCATGTTGCACATGACAGGTGGTGGTGTGGGCGAGGCTGCCCCTGGCGGCATGCTGTGCACTCGTCAGTTACCTCACTAGTGAGTGGTCACACTGGTCACCACTCTGGCCACTCTGGTCTGCTTCACTCACAGTTCGTGCACTCTCAGGTAGTGATACACTGTAGCTCTCACTCCCAACACAAAACACCCTCGCATCACTCGGTAATACTGCCTTATCTTTATCATGAACGATGTCTTACCGAATTAACAAGCATCAAATGTGTAGTAATTTTGACTAACCAGAAACGTACGGTATTTTGTGGTTATCTTAAAATGATATCAGGGCTTAGCGTCCCTGCGGCCCGGTCCTCGACCATGCCTGCTTTTCGTTACACACCTCGAGGAAGCAGCTCGTAGCAGTTTTCTAACTCCTAGGTACCTATTTACTGCTCGGTGAACAGTGCATCAGGGTGAAAGAAACTCTGCAGATTTGTTTCCGCCTCCACCAGGGATCGAACTCGGAACCTTTTTGGGATTTTTACAAAGATTTTTGTCCCTGGATAAAGTATTCGTCCAAATGCGACGGTGAATTAGGAGGAGGGGTTGTTGGGTGACGGAGGGAGGCTTAGGTAACCATGTAATGGGCCTGGCAACTGAACCACAATAGTCTTTAGATTACGAATATAACACTGATATCCTGCATCACCTCGTCCTCTCCTCTCATCCCGATATGTTCTATCAATAATATTTGTCTCATCTTTAAGGTGGCACTGACGGGGACTCAGATATACTGGACAGTGGAGGTGAGCGCGGCGTTCTCCCGCCTGGAGGAGGGGTACGAGAACGCCCTCAGGGACTACTACAGGAAGCAGGTGATGCCCTTATTCCTTGGCTTTTAGTAGAAGTGTTCATGTGTTCACATTGTTGATAACGTCTTCAGTTGTCACTCTTGGTGTAATAACTTTGTGACCTGAACAGTTGGTTCATATTTGTCATAAAGTCATTATTTGTGTGAGAGCTTTCGTTTGCTCATATTTATGCTTTTTGTTGAACTATTTGTGCTAACGTCCACATCTGTTCTCATTAGTTCTAATGCTACTAATTTTTGTGCTACAATGTGCTTTTGTTCACATTTTGGGAAAGTAAGTGATTGTTCAAATGAAGGGTAAAGTTGACGTTATCATTTGCACTAGAGTCCTTATATACTTAACTTTGGGGAGAAGTCTACATTTGATTGCATTTGTGCAAACGTGTGTTTGGGGAATTACAAACAACAAATGTGTTATAGACTTGAAGGTTACGTAATGTGTTCTTAGTGAGCAAGGTCACTCGCACTGGGTTTCAGTTTACGCTAATTGAAAACATTTTGTATTCTTAATTTGTATATCAGAAAACATAGGTGGTTACAGGTACAGCAGCTGAACGCCCTCATCTCCCTGCTGCTGGGGGAACTAACGAGGCAGCAACGGCAGAAGATCATGACCATTTGCACCATAGATGTGCATGCGCGCGACGTGGTGGGCCGACTCATCAGTGGCCGCGTGGAGAGTGCGGCCGAGTTTGCCTGGCAGTCCCAGCTGCGGCACAGGTCAGTCCCAGCTGAATCACAGGTCAGTCCCAGCTGAATCACAGGTCAGTCCCAGCTGCGGCACAGGTTAGTCCCAGCTGCGGCACAAGTTAGTCCCAGCTGCGGCACAGGTCAGTCCCAGCTGAATCACAGGTCAGTCCCAGCTGCGGCACAGGTTAGTCCCAGCTGAGGCACAGGTCAGTCCCAGCTGCGGCACAGGTTAGTCCCAGCTGCGGCACAAGTTAGTCCCAGCTGCAGCACAGGTTAGTCCCAGCTGCGGCACAGGTCAGTCCCAGCTGCGGCACAGGTCAGTCCCAGCTGCGGCACAGGTTAGTCCCAGCTGAGGCATAGGTCAGCCCCAGCTGCGGCACAGGTCAGTCCCAGCTGCGGCACAAGTTAGTCCCAGCTGCGGCACAGGTTAGTCCCAGCTGCGGCACAGGTCAGCCCCAGCTGCGGCACAGGTCAGTCCCAGCTGCGGCACAGGTCAGTCCCAGCTGCGGCACAGGTTAGTCCCAGCTGCGGCACAGGTCAGCCCCAGCTGCGGCACAGGTCAGTCCCAGCTGCGGCACAGGTCAGTCCCAGCTGCGGCAGAGGACAGTCCCAGCTGCGGCAGAGGACAGTCCCAGCTGCGGCACAGGTCAGTCCCAGCTGCGGCAGAGGACAGTCCCCGCTGCGGCACAGGTCAGTCCCAGCTGCGGCAGAGGACAGTCCCAGCTGCGGCACAGGTCAGTCCCAGCTGCGGCACAGGTCAGTCCCAGCTGCGGCACAGGTCAGTCCCAGCTGCGGCACAGGTCAGTCCCAGCTGCGGCACAGGTCAGTCCCAGCTGCGGCACAGGACAGTCCCAGCTGCGGCAGAGGACAGTCCCAGCTGCGGCAGAGGACAGTCCCAGCTGCGGCACAGGTCAGTCCCAGCTGCGGCAGAGGACAGTCCCAGCTGCGGCACAGGTCAGTCCCAGCTGCGGCAGAGGACAGTCCCAGCTGCGGCACAGGTCAGTCCCAGCTGCGGCACAGGTCAGTCCCAGCTGCGGCACAGGTCAGTCCCAGCTGCGGCACAAGTCAGTCCCAGCTGCGGCACAGGTCAGTCCCAGCTGCGGCACAGGTCAGTCCCAGCTGCGGCAGAGGACAGTCCCAGCTGCGGCACAGGTCAGTCCCAGCTGCGGCACAGGTCAGTCCCAGCTGCGGCAAAGGACAGTCCCAGCTGCGGCACAGGTCAGTCCCAGCTGCGGCAGAGGACAGTCCCAGCTGCGGCAGAGGACAGTCCCAGCTGCGGCTGAGGACAGTCCCAGCTGTGGCAGAGGACAGTCCCAGCTGCGGCAAAGGACAGTCCCAGCTGCGGCACAGGTCAGTCCCAGCTGCGGCAGAGGACAGTCCCAGCTGCGGCACAAGTCAGTCCCAGCTGCGCTACAGGTCAGTCCCAGCTGCGGCACAGGTCAGTCCCAGCTGCGGCACAGGTCAGTCCCAGCTGCGGCACAAGTCAGTCCCAGCTGCGGCACAGGTCAGTCCCAGCTGCGGCACAGGTCAGTCCCAGCTGCGGCACAGGACAGTCCCAGCTGCGGCACAGGTCAGTCCCAGCTGTGGCAGAGGACAGTCCCAGCTGCGGCAGAGGACAGTCCCAGCTGCGGCACAGGTCAGTCCCAGCTGCGGCACAGGTCAGTCCCAGCTGCGGCACAGGTCAGTCCCAGCTGCGGCACAGGTCAGTCCCAGCTGCGGCACAAGTCAGTCCCAGCTGCGGCACAGGTCAGTCCCAGCTGCGGCACAGGTCAGTCCCAGCTGCGGCACAGGTCAGTTCCAGCTGCGGCACAGGTCAGTCCCAGCTGCGGCACAAGTCAGTCCCAGCTGCGGCACAGGTCAGTCCCAGCTGCGGCACAGGTCAGTCCCAGCTGTGGCACAGGTCAGTCCCAGCCGCGGCACAAGTCAGTCCCAGCTGCGGCACAGGTCAGTCCCAGCTGCGGCAGAGGTCAGTCCCAGCTGCGGCACAGGTCAGTCCCTCCTTCCCGTTCTCCTCTCATCTCTTCTCTACTTAATTTTCACATTCCATTTACTACGAATTGTTCTATTTTGTAAAGCAAGTTCTTCCTTCACGCACAGATGGGACGAGCAAGAGGCCGACTGCTTTGTTGACATTTGCGACGCTCGAATGAAGTACGACCACGAGTACTTGGGCAACACTACTCGCCTGGTTATTACTCCTCTCACCGACCGCTGCTACATCACCCTCACACAGGTACCGCACCCTAGCGCAGGTACTGCACCCTCACACAGGTACTGCACCCTAACACACGTACATCACCCTCACACACGTACTGTACCCTAGCACACGTACATCACCCTCACACACGTACTGTACCCTAACACACGTACATCACCCTCACACAGGTACCGCACCCTAGCGCAGGTACTGCACCCTCACACAGGTACTGCACCCTAACACAGGTACTGCTCCCTCACACAGGTACCGCACCCTAACACAGGTACTGCACCCTCACACAGGTACTGCACCCTCACACAGGTACTGCACCCTAGCGCAGGTACTGCACCCTCACACAGGTACTGTACCCTAACACAGGTACGCTCCCTCACACAGGTACCGCACCCTAACACAGGTACTGCACCCTCACACAGGTACTGCACCCTAGCACACGTACATCACCCTCACACAGGTACCGCTCCCTCCCACAGGTACCGCACCCTAGCACACGTAATGCACCCTAACACACGTACTGCACCCTAGCACACGTACATCACTCTCACACAGGTGCTGCACCCTAACACAGGTACTGCACCCTCACACAGGTGCTGCACCCTAGCACACGTACTGCACCCTAGCACACGTACTGCACCCTCCCACAGGTACCACACCTTCGTACAGGTACTGTACCCCTAGCACAAGTACCGCACCCTAGCAAAGGTACTGCACCAACACACAGCTGCTGCACACTCACACATGTACCGCACCCTAGCACAGATACCGCACCCTCTACATTCTTTACTACATAGTTACAATTAATCGTAGATCTTCATGGCACCCAACAGAAGTGTTCTATGAATATTTTGTATCTATTATATTATTTTTACTATTATCTGGCAATATCAAAATTATTTTATAGTCCTTCATTAAAAGATAAATTTTCTTGGTAATTTAAGGGTTCATATCATCGATTTCAGCATTAAAATAATTAATTAATTAATTATTCTACTACATGCTGAGTTCTACATTGTTTAAGCATTATTGTGTATAGTTTAATTATATTAAAGAACACTGATTCTCAATTTAAGTGATCCTTATACAGAACAAATGATGAACATACTGACTCAAAGTCTTAGAAACAACAAGAAACACAGGCAGAGGAACTAACTCACTCACAAAGTACCATAATTATTCACTTATTAATACAGATTCCCTGATTTACATAGTAAGAGGCTCATATGTTGATTGACTATCAGACATAGACAAGCACAGAATAAATGACTTGCGTAGATTAATCACTAACTTACCTAAGTAAGCTTAACTTACTGTCAAAACAGTCTAATTAACTCAGACATAGACATATAGCACAGCTTAAGCAAAAACATGCTTGCAGCATAACTCACGCAGAAGCAGATACATCATAAATTACTCAAATACATTGATACATCATAAATTACTAAAATACATTGACACATCTAACTGACTAACAAATCCAGACACATACAGCAAAATTTACTCACAGAAACAGACACACAACATAACTGACTCACATAGAGATGCAATGTCTCACAGGCATCCTTCCATCTGCTTTCTCCCAAATTCAAAATCCATCCCAGATCTAACTTAATCCAAATATCAAGGCTGGAAACTAGCCGTGTAGAGGATCGGACAACAATGAAGATTCGGATGATCTGGAACACCAATATTGATGGACAGTCGAATAAAACAGGTGAACTCTGTGAGTCATTACAATAATCTAAGAGTGTTCAAAAAGCTATGAGCTAGCTCGACCCTGCAAGCACATCAAGGTTACAATACATTCACACAGCATAACTTGCAGACATAGATGCACAGCATAACGTACTCACAGATATAAACACACAACCTAACTTATTCAGACACAGACACAGCATAACTTACATCAACACACACAGCATAACTCGCAGACATAGACACACACACAGCATAACTCACACAGACACACGCTGCTTCTATCGATATCAGGAACGGACCCGGACTACTAATAATGGGGGAATTCAACCACGGGAAGATAGATTGGGAGAACCGAGACCCACAGGGCGGACTAGATACATAGGAGAGCTAAGCTTCTGGATGTGGCAACATGAAACATTCTAAGCCAACTCATCAAGGGGTCGACAAGAATGAGAAGAGAAGATGAACTAGCCATGATTGATATGATATTTACCCAAAATGAGTTGCATATAAGTGAAGTTAAGTTGGAAGCCCCCTTGGGAATGAGTGATCACAGTATATTGATCTCTGAGTACCTGGTAGACCTAGGATTTATCTTCCCCAAAAGAGAACTAGAAAACAAAGGGCTATATCTTCTTATCTTGAGATGATTTCGGGGCTTTTTTTAGTGTCTCCGCGGCCCGGTCCTCGACCAGGCCTCCACCCCCAGGAAGCAGCCCGTGACAGCTGACTAACACCCAGGTACCTATTTACTGCTAGGTAACAGGGGCATAGGGTGAAAGAAACTCTGCCCATTGTTTCTCGCCGGCGCCTGGGATCGAACCCAGGACCACAGGATCACAAGACCAGCGTGCTGTCCGCTCGGCTGACCGGCTCCCTAACGCTGGCGTACCGAATGGGAAATTATGAGGATATGAGAAAATTCCTAAAGGATATACCATGAGAGACAGAACTCAGAACTAAATCCGTACAAGACTTGATGGACAATGCCACCCAAAAGTGTCGGAAGGCAGTAAATAGGTTTATTCCGGTCCAAAAGGAAAAAAAAAGCGAGAAGCAAACGGAGAATCCGTGGTTTAATAGGGCATGCATGAAAGAAAAGGAACTGAATAAAAGAGCGTGGAGGAAGTTCAGAAATAACAGAACACCAGAAAGCAAAGAGATATCAGAGAACCAGGAATGAGATGTTAGAGTGAAATGAGAAGCAGAAAAAGTATGAAAATGATATAGCAAATAAAGCAAGACGAACCAAAGCTACTCCACAGTCACATCAGGAGGAAAACAACAGTGAAAGAACAGGGGAAGAAAACTTAGAACAGGTGAGGACAAGTACACAGAGAATAACAAAGAGGTGTGTGAAGAACTCAACAAGAGGTTCCAGGAGAAGGTCGATTCCGGAAAGGAATCTCACCATGGGTATTGATAGAGCGTGCAGAAGCACTTTGCTTGCCACTCTCTATAGTGTATAGAAGGTCACTGGAGACGGAATTCTTACCAGAAATATGGAAGACGGCTAATGTAGTCCCAATATACAAAAAGGGTGACAGACAAGAGGCACTGAACTACAGGCCAGTGTCCTTAACTTGTAAACCATGCAAGGTGATGGAGAAGATCATGAGAAAAACTTAGTAAAACATTTGGAGAGAGAAGGGACTTCGTGACAAACCACCAACATGGTTTCGGGGAGGGTAAATCTTGCCTCACTGGCTTAATAGAATTCTGCGAACAGGTGAGAAAGATTAAGCAAGAAAGAGAAGGATGGGCTGACTGCATTTCCTTGGACTGTGGGAAAGCCTTTGTCACAGTACCCCCATAAGAGGCTGGTGCATAAGCTAGAGAAACAGGCAGGAGTAACTGGTAGGGTGCTCCAGTGGATAATGGAGTACCTAAGCAATAAGAAGAAGAGAGTTACAGTGAGAGGTGAAATCTCAGACTGACGTGAAGTCACCAGTAGAGTCCCACAGGGCTCTGTACTCGGACCCTATCCTGTTTCTGATATACGTAAATGATCTCCCGGAGGGTGTAGACTCATTCCTCTCAATGTGTGCTGACGATGCCAAAATTATGAGAAGGATTAAGACAGAGGAGGACAGCTTGAGGCTTCAAGAAGACCTGGAAAATCTGATGGAATGGTTCAACAAATGGTTGAGAGAGAGAGAGAGAGAGAGAGAGAGAGAGACAGAGAGAGAGAGAGAGACAGAGAGAGAGAGAGACAGAGAGAGAGAGAGAGACAGAGAGACAGAGAGAAAGAGAGAAAGAGAGAAAGAGAGAGAGAGGGGGGGGGGCCTGGGGGCCCTCCCAGAACTGTCCCATAAAGACTATATCAAGAGGATAACATCAGCGGCATATGCCAGGTTGGCAAAGATAAGAACAGCCTTTAGAAACATGAGTAAGGAATCATTCAGAAATTTATATACCACATATGTCAGACCAATCCTGGAGTATGCAGCTCCAGCATGGAGTCCATATATAGTCAAACATACGACTAAACTGGGAAAGGTTCAAAGGTTCACCACCAGACTAGCACCCGAACTGAGGTGTATGAGTTACGAGGAGAGACTACGTGAATTAAACCTCACTTCGTTGGAAGACAGAAGAGTTAGAGAGAACATGACTCTAAAAGAAATTAATAGGGGTAGATAAAGACAGACAATTTAACACAAGGGGTACACGCACAGGAGGACACAAGTGGAAATTGAGTGCCCAAATGAGCCATAGAGACATAAGACATTTTTATTTTTAGTGTCACATTAGTCGATAAATGGAATGCATTAGGAAGTGATGTGGTGGAGGCAGACTCCGTACACAGTTTCAAATGTAGATTCGATAGAGCCCAGTAGGATCGGGAACCTGTACATCAGTTGATTGACTGTTGAGAGGCGCGACCAAAGAGCCAGAGCTCAATCCCCGCAAGCACAACTTGATGAGTACAGCGTAACTCTCAGACATAGACACACACAGCATAACTCTCAGACATAGACACACACACAGCGTAACTCTCAGACACAGACACACACACAGCGTAACTCTCAGACACAGACACACACACAGCGTATCTCTCAGACACAGACACACAGCATAACTCTCAGACATAGACACACACAGCATAACTCTCAGACATAGACACATACAGCATAACTCTCAGACATAGACACACACACAGCATAGCTCTCAGACATAGACACACACACAGCATAGCTCTCAGACATACACACACACAGCATAACTCTCAGACATAGACACACACACAGCATAACTCTCAGACATAGACACACACACAGCATAACTCTCAGACATAGACACACACACAGCATAACTCTCAGACATAGACACAAACACACAGCATAACTCTCAGACATAGACACATACAGCATAACTCTCAGACATAGACACATACAGCATAACTCTCAGACATACACACACACAGCATAACTCTCAGACATAGACACACACAGCATAACTCTCAGACACAGACACATACAGCATAACTCTCAGACATAGACACACACAGCATAGCTCTCAGACATAGACACTTACAGCATAACTCTCAGACATACACACACAGCATATCTCTCAGACACAGACACACACAGCATATCTCTCAGACACAGACACACACAGCATAACTATCAGACACAGACACTCACAGCATAACTATCAGACACAGACACACACAGCATAACTCTCAGACACAGACACACACAGCATAACTCTCAGACATAGACACACACAGCATAACTATCAGACACAGACACATGCAGCATAACTCTCAGACATAGACACATACAGCATAACTCTCAGACATAGACACACACACAGCATAACTCTCAGACATAGACACACACACAGCATAACTCTCAGACACAGACACATACAGCATAACTCTCAGACACAGACACACACAGCATAACTCGCAGACACAGACACACACAGCATAACTCTCAGACATAGACACACACAGCATAACTCTCAGACATAGACACACACAGCATATCTCTCAGACACAGACACATACAGCATAACTCTCAGACACAGACACATACAGCATAACTCTCAGACATAGACACACACAGCATAACTCTCAGACACAGACACACACAGCATAACTCTCAGACATAGACACACACAGCATATCTCTCAGACACAGACACACACACAGCATAACTCTCAGACACAGACACACAGAGCATATCTCTCAGACATAGACACACACAGCATAACTCTCAGACATAGACACACACAGCATAACTCTCAGACATAGACACACACAGCATATCTCTCAGACACAGACACACACAGCATAACTCTCAGACATAGACACACACAGCATATCTCTCAGACACAGACACACACAGCATAACTCTCAGACATAAACACACACAGCATATCTCTCAGACATAAACACACACAGCATATCTCTCAGACACAGACACATACAGCATAACTCTCACACATAGACACACACAGCATAATCCATGGACAAGAAATATTTTGTTCTTGTGGCTATAAAGGAAATAATGTTGTGTTGTATAACAGTCGCTGCACCTGGTGATGGGCGGGGCTCCCTCCGGACCAGCCGGCACAGGCAAGACTGAGACCACCAAGGACCTGGGACGTGCCCTGGGCATGATGGTCTACGTATTCAACTGCTCCGAGCAGATGGACTACAAGGTAGGTTCACTTTCCTCCATACTCGTCTCCTGGGCACAGCTAGCGCCCCCATCATAACGCACTAACATTTTAGAGTGAGGATTCCTCCTTTGGCTTGGCGACAGCTTTTAAACTGACTAACTTATATAAAAGTTTCCTGCTACATCTCGTCCTCACAATGGCTTTATGGTTACTGGTTGATTTATAAACGACGGATATTAACTGTACACAATTATGATAATGTACATCTTTACCAGTCATGCGGCAATATCTACAAGGGCCTTGCACAGACGGGCGCTTGGGGCTGCTTTGACGAGTTCAACAGAATATCGGTGGAGGTGCTCTCCGTGGTGGCGGTACAGGTGAAGTGTGTACAGGTGAGATGCCTTACAAGTTAGTGTTCCACTAAACATTTCCACTTAGGTAATCAATTTTCAGTGTAATAACGAGCTTAAATTAAACCTTATCTTATGAAGCTTCTCTCTATTGGATTGCTTCATTTATATAATTTGTTTCAGTAAGGTTAAAGTGTCTGTATTTTATAAATTTCTTTAAATTTTCACTTATGGCTATATATATAGCCATAGGTATAATATATAAGTATAATATTTTTTTTCTATCCTCTTCTTGACTGTAATAAATTACATATTACTTTCATCCTAGGATGCTATTCGGAATCGCAAAAAGGTATTCGATTTCATGGGAGAGTCCATCCGCCTGACTTCGACAGTTGGGATCTTCATCACCATGAACCCTGGCTACGCCGGTCGCACCGAACTTCCAGAGAACCTCAAAGTTCTCTTTAGGTCAGTTGTTGATCAAACCAGAGGAGTAAATAATGGAAGGGAAGGAGTGGTTAGTAGAAAGTGAAAAGTAGAGGGATCGAGATTGAGAATAATATTCATACAGAATAACAGACGTAAGAAAAAAATATTTTACATATTTTTCCTGGGTTAATATAAACTGAGGAAACTACTTTCAGCTGACATCAGCACAATCATCACAAGTATATTTATAGATGGTACAGTTTGACTTTTTAACAGGCCGTGTGCCATGGTTGTGCCAGACCTCGAACTCATCTGCGAGATCATGCTAGTGGCCGAGGGCTTCATCGAGGCCAAAGTTCTGGCCAGAAAGTTCATCACCCTCTACCGTCTCTGTAGCGAATTGCTCTCCAAACAGAGCCACTATGACTGGGGTCTGAGGGCCATCAAGAGTCTTCTGGTGGTAGCTGGCTCCCTCAAGGTGGGTCGTTGTTTAGAGGGATCCTCAAACTCATGCTTTCCTTTAAAGTAGTTCATCTAGATATTCTTAACCTTTCGTTCAATTACTGTAAAGTGTGCCGAGATATTTAGGTCCTCGTCATTCATTCCGTGGAAGTTATTGGCTGTTTTCTTTCTTTGTCGCATAGTCGACTGAAGGTCCTTAGCAGAGAATTTATAATTATTATGAACAGTGATTCCTGTTATTTATTCTATTTATTAATACTCTTGAATTTTGTTTCTTAATTTATGATGATTGTTTTTGTTTGTGTTATAGCGGGACGACCCAGAGCGGCCGGAGGACCAGGTGCTGATGCGGGCTCTCCGGGACTACAATGTGCCCAAGATTGTCACCGACGATGTTCCCGTCTTCATGGGCCTAATCGGAGACCTCTTCCCTGCCTTGGATGTCCCTCGCAAGAAAGATCTCGACTTTGAGAAGGCCGTTAAAGAGGCTGCGGTAGACCTGAAGCTGCAACCAGAGGATAGTTTCATTCTTAAGGTGCGGGAGATATTTGGATTTGCATTAGTTTGTTGAGATAAGGACTCGCGTTTTAGATGGTTTTTGCAACTATATTTGAATATAGTTTTGGTCAGTGCTTAGAACGAAGAATGCTTCAAATATATATTTTGCAACTTAGCTCCATGTTGACAGATTTAAATTATTTGTTATGCCCCAAGGAGCGAGTTTATTGGGCAGTGCCACTGATCTTGTGAGTGGACATACCGCCGTAGCAGCATGTGCAACACTCCCCAATAGGAAGAAAACCCGCTGGGATGTTCTTCCTATTGCCAGTCAAAGTTGTTGCTATTGTCAATGAGTGACAGTCAACCATATAAAATCATGTCCATGCGCAGGTAAAAGCTCTATATCTCCGGGTACAGTCCTTGCACCACTGCTTTTCCTTATTCTCATATCAGATAAAGACAAAAATGCAAGTCACTGCTTCGTATCATCTTTAGCCGATCACACAAAAATCAGCATGAAAATTACCTCTGCTGAAGACATTGAAAATCTTCAAGCAGGTATTAATAAAGTTTTCGATTAAGCAACAGAAAATAACATGGTGTTTCATGTTCGACCGATGTATAGTTGGACGTTTCAGATCGACCACACGTATAGTTTCTAAATCAAACAACTGACATATGTGGCTCTTCTTGCATGATAGTATGATGATAGATGGAATTACTGGTGTCAATTTTACTTTGCCTCAAAGTTACAAGATTTTGTTGAAGTTATTTTGCCTTTAGATTGCTTATTGATAATCTAACTTTAATTTGATCCCAATCTTAATTTCTACTTTAAAGGCAGATTTTTTGGCTAGCTCATCAGCTCTATCATGCGTTCGGAAGCCAACATGAGATGGAGTCAACATGAAATGGACTCTGTTACCATCATTAATAATTTTGTTGTATTTGTGTCTAACTTCAGACACGAGCAATTTACAGTTATAAAGAGTTGAGAGCAATAAATGATAAAAAGTCACTTACACTTAATGTATCAAGTTTGGAGACTTGTACACATTTCAGTGCAAGAAGCAAGGCAAACAGTTCGGTTTGAAGGGTAGAGGCCCAGTTATTTATACGGACTCCCCACTCAAAATATTAGCCATTGGGGATGAGTCGGCCACATGTGGAGGATTGGGTAGTGAAGGGAAGGCACGTAAGCTTGCATTTAGTACAGCAGACATGAGGCAGATATTGCGTTCCCAATCAGATATATGATGAGACTATAGTGTTGAAAGAAAAGGACACCCGTGAATTCTTGAGTGTTAGAAATAATATGACTGACCTTCGCCCCACTCATGCACCACCTGCCCGCATAGTTCACGCACAATCTCCCCCACCAACTTTGTTCCCTGCGTCCTTGCCTCGGGGCCTAACCTCACGCCCACCGTCATACCTTGCCAACCTTAAGAAAACCTCTCATTCATGAAGTGCAGGAATAATATAGCTCGCCCTGAAGGATGGCAGACGCTGCTCCAACCATACAGGACCGTTGCAGTCAAGAAAACCGTTTAGTAAACAATGTCCCCAAAATACCATGCCAGGTTTGTGGCAAAGATTCCTTTCAAACGATAGGATCCTAAACACACAGAAATCACACTAACGTGAAATATGTCAATGCTAAAATCCACTAGAGCTGTGATGAGGAGCGAACCTACGACCCCGCATACTCTACCACTAGACCACCATGACTTGCAAAGTCATACAAACGGATTTCTTCTGAAATCATAGAAAGTCTGTCGATGGTACCTTATGTAAACGTAACGTATGTGAGAGCTCTTGGATGTTATAGAGGAGGCTCACAAGTCCCTCAGACAACACACACTTCTCACCAACTTTCCTGTCTTAAGGTTACCTTTTGGTGGCACTCACAGCATCCACCACCACAACTCTCTCTCACATTCCAAAGGCAGTGTCCCCATTTGCTCCAGGAAAATATACCAGCCCGTACTAGTACTTTCTATACAGCCTATACCAGTACTTTATAAAACTACAAAGTACAAAGTACTTATTGGGAAACTCATTAATTATTTGGTGGAAAGTACCAACATGTAGTGATGGACAACCACAACATTGACTTTTACTATTGAATTTTGACAAATCTCAAACTTTTTAACTGTAACATAAATATAAGACCCAAACTAGCCTCTCCTAGCAATTGTACGCCTATTACACGCTATCCTAGGCCAATTATAGTACATATATGTCGCTTATTATGTCTGAGAATAGTTAAGTTTGGTTTCTTTGCTTCATTTTTCCAGACTCCGTTAAACGAATATTACAAAAGAGGTTTACTGGAGGTCCATCGCTACATTTTGGTACTGTCTACCAAATAAATAATATAAGTACTATAATTTCAGGAAGATGAACTCAACTATCTTGTCAAATACCTTGTCAAGGAAGTTAAAGAACGGTCTATTAATCTCGATGCCTCAGCCACCATCATTCAAATCACAATTTGCTCTTGTTTAGCAATATTTGTTTAGGGGCAAATCACCAAAAACTGAACAGTTGTTCACATGGAAATTACTTTTAAAATAAAAAAATAGAGATGGTAATACTTCCTCCTGATAAAAGTTTCAGCCCCCTAAGATAAATATTAAAATACAGAGAAATCACATTATCGTGATATATCAATGAGTATATCCACAGGAACCGTGATGAGGATTTAAACCTATCCTCAGCAAGGGTCTTGTGGATTTTCTTATTGATACAGCACGTTAATGTAATTTCTCTCGCTATTGAACGAGGGGCGTCAGAATTACTGGACGGCAGAACTAGGCACATGGGGGATATGTGTGACTCCCTGGTTCGGCTTCAGTGGAAGCCTTTGGAATCCCCGAGGGTTCTGTAGTACCTCAGGTTGCAATTATTTTGACCTTGTCGTTGCGTAGGCTTTTAGAACAGGCATCTGGGAACATCCAGCACATAGGTTCGAATTCGCATCATGGCTCCCGTGGATTTTCTCATATATATTATAAAAAATTATTCAAAAACAATTTTTAAAATGAAGATCATATACAAATTTTATCCGGATTTATATAGACTGCACTAAGATTGTAACGGGGGGGGGGGGTTAAATAGCTCCCTCTAGTCCATTATTCCACTCCCCCGTTAACTAACGAGGTCGGGGGAAACAGCTCTCTTTAGTCCGTTATCCCGCCCTCAGCTAACTAACTATTCTAGAGCACCTCCAGAGTTCCTACGGCAGCCTCTCTCGTTCAACACCTTGTAACCCAGGTATTCGATTACCTAGGTGCACTGACTACAAGGCGCCGTAACTTGATCAGCTACCCGAAACTCTAGAGAACTCTAGAACACATTTCACTGCCACAAACGTATAAGAGAAACGAAAGGAAAGAGATGAATAATGAAGTAATTAGTGAGGGTTTGGGGTGAGAGAGGTAGAGAGGTGGGAGGAGCGAGGAGGGTCATCAGTAGAAAGGGAGAGTTTGGAGAGAGGTGGAGGGAGAGGAGTAGATAGGTAGAATTAGAAAAGTAGATAGTAGAAGTAGAAGAAGAAATGCTGCCACCATCCATTCATTTGTCAGTACCTACAAGACATGGAATGGAACTTGTCTGTATCACAATATTCTCAAAGATGTTATCACGAGGTCATTATTAGTATGTTCCATCTGTATCATGTACTCATTAAAATCATGAAACCAGTAACTGCAAAGGCTTTCTCATCTCAACTCAAAAACTCTAAGGAACAAAGTTAAAGACAATTTAAACAATAAATTCATCAATTATATTTCATATGATAAGTATCATAATTTAAGCAATTCAACTTAATGTTCAAGATTAATATGCAAAGTGAGTCATCATCCAAGAATTCGAGAACCCAACACCTGTCTGCTCCTGATCTTCACACAACACTTGTAAACACGCCTAAGTCACCTTTCATGCTCAACTCACCAAGTGTCTGCCTATAGCTGGATAGAGAGGAAGGGGGGGGAGTCTGTAGTTGACAGAGATAGTCCCGCCCCGCCGGCTGACAGCCTCCCTGGCTAGGCTGTCCTCTGTTCTGCTCTGCTGGCGGTTCTCCTATTGCTTGTCCTCCTATGCTACAGCTCCCTCAGTATATATTGGGAAACCTAGTAGCTAACTCCGCCCACAAGTAGATAGCTGCAGGCTCTCAAGCAAACCACTCCTTAAACATCAGCATGTTTGAAGGCTATCAGGCTACAATTATCAGATTAACAGAAGCAAGGTGAATTTCGCATGAGCTGGCCCCAGGTCAACTTGAGGTCATTAACGCTTAGAGTTGTGAGTTTCAGGCCGACAGACTGGCGCCTCTCAAATGTTGCCTGGCTTGACTCAGGTATATCTTGAGGTTATCTTGAGATGATTTCTGGGCTTTAGTGTCCCCACGGCCCGGTCCTCGACCAGGCCTCCACCCCCAGGAAGCAGCCCGTGACAGCTGACTAACTCCCAGGTACCTATTTACTGCTAGGTAACAGGAGCATTCAGGGTGAAAGAAACTTTGCCCATTTGTTTCTGCCTCGTGCGGGAATCGAACCCGCGCCACAGAATTCCGAGTCCTGCGTGCTATCCACCACTATCCACCTATGTACTATATATATTTTAAATAAAACTCAACAAAACACCTTTACGGTGTTACAAGATATCGTAAGAGCACCTAATGTTGATTTTATCCACAATATTCAATATGTCTTGTTGTAGTAAACAAAAATATTTTCTGGCGCCCACTGCAATTATGCACCAAATTTATGCATTTTAAAATTTCTAACACTAAGATTTCTGCATTAAATTTAAATTTAAATTAAATAAAAATTCTAATTGGACATTGTAGAGGTAGTCACTCTGCATATAATCTGTTGATTCATGAGAATTGCTTGAAAAGTAAGTTTGCAGTTTATAACAAAAATTATGCGAAATTTTAAAGTCATATATTCTGACAATCATTTGGAGCACTTCTAATCTACTGATTTCCTTCTAACTTCCCGTACATATAGCTGGGTATGTGTATTCTAACATGGCAAAGGTTCGGCAAAATATCTCATGAAACTAAAGAGGAAAAAAACATTAACTCTCCCCAAAATAATTATGTAAATTTTGGTTATATTTATATGTATATTCTACTTCGCATATGAAGTAGCATTAACTCCTAGTGGGGACTCCATTACTACTCCGTTTTTCTGCGAATACATGTTTCCCCAAGGGGGTGTGAAAGGGCTATTCTGCAGATTGACATCAAAAGGGTGTCGGTGGTATCAAAAGGGTGTCATTCACAATCTCTTGGATATTGTGAATGTGGCCATGGGGTCCCAACTACGAGTACTCTTTGCTAACTTCTAAATGGGACACCTAGAAATCACAGGGAAACTTCGCATCTACTACAGATACATCGATGATATATTCGTATGTGTGAAAGACCTCCAGGAACTGACGCGATTAAAGGATCTACTTACCAAAAACTCAGTTGTTAACTGTACCCATGCACTATCGATGGTGCACTCCCTTTCCTCGATGTCTACGTGAGAACTAAAGACAACACTTTCACCACTGAAGTTTATGCTAAACACACCAACATTACAATGTGAATGAATAGTCACTCCTAATGCCAAGACAGACATAAAACTAGTGATATAAACGCATGTACACACAGAGCCCTTCCTCATTGTTCCGACTGGCAGAAAATCCTCAAGGAACTGGACAGAAACCTTCAGGTGTTAATGAACAAAGGGGTACACAAATAAAGTGAACACCCATATCAGAAGATAATTAGAAAAATGGTATAACAGAGAGTAACATCTGCAACAGCAACGAACCCCTCCCATAAACCTCTCTTACAAATCCTCTATGAGCTTGCAGTATAAAACAAAAGAAAGAATAATTACAATTACAATTTCCAATCGAGTGAAACCGACAGCCCCAGACCAAAGATTAGAATTCATTATTTACCACAAAACAAAAAGGACTGTTGGTTTAATGCTTAAGAACAACACTAATGAACAATACAACTCTCTACAAATAGGAAACGTGGTATACCAACTTACATGACAGCAAGAAGGCTGTCTCTTTAGATCCACTTATATTGGTAGATCACCAATACCACTACAAAACTTTCGCGAAGACTGACCCGCCATCTACAAGCTGGTGTTCCTAGAAACCATATGCAAAGTTTACATAATGCAACATTCACTAGGAACATGCTAGTAGGAAACACAATGTTCTACAAATTGTAGAATGCAAATGAACGTGACATGAACAAGAACTCTGAGCAAGACGATCTTATTCTAGCTATGATGTCTGGGTTAGAGGAGACTACTTCCCATTTGAAAGGGTTTAGGAAGAGACCAAGGTTTACTTCTTGCTCCCTTATTTTTCTGATGTCTTCCAAGAGGTGGTTTAGAGGGCTAGCTATAGTACAATCGTCCAAACACCAGATGTTGATCTCGCTGGACAAACTTGTGGTGATTTTTTTAAGTCTAAGCAGAGCAGAAGAGGAGCTTGAGGATCATCTTGCTGAACACCTTCACGTGATCTGATTTCGTGTTCGCCAAAGAGCAATTTTGATTCACAACTGTAGCACGATAGAATGAATGGGAAGAGAGACCGAAGTGACGATGCACAGCACCGAGAATACATCTCTTCTGACCAATGTGTGTATTCAAAAATTTAGTAAGGTCTTCACAAGATTGCTATTTTCTTAAATAAATTAACTTTGGGGTTCAGTTTCTGAACCCATTATATGCCTCTATGACCATTTCCACCTCCACCCCCCGGGATGGGAATTGGCGGCGTAATAAATTACTAAATGAATGAAATGGTTAGATTGTTTGTAGACATAATGTGTTCTTAAAACTTTGTTGTTTGTTCACTCAGGGTTAAAAGATAAAGTGGTTTCTTAATTATATTTTGAAATCGTTGGGGTGACACTTTCCCTCCCCCTCTCTTCTCCTCTTTCCTTCCCCCTCTCTTCTCCTCTTTCCTTCCCCTTTCTTCTCTACTTTCTACTCTCCCTCTCTTCTCTACTTTCCCCTCTTCCTCTCTTCTCCTCTTTCCGTCTCCCTCTCTTCTCCTCTTTCCTTCCCCCTCTCTTCTCCTCTTTCCATTCCCCTCTCTTCTCTACTTTCTACTCTCCCTCTCTTCTCTACTTTCCTTTTCCCTCTCCTCTCCACTCTTCCTCCCCCTCTCTTATCTTTCCCCCCTCTCTTCTTTACTTTCCTTCTCCCTCTCTTCTCCAATCTCCCTTCCCCTCTTTTCTCCTCTTTCCCCTCCCCTCTCTCTTCTTCACTCTCCCTCCCGCTCTTTTCTCCTCTTTCCCTCCCCCTTTCTTCTCTACTTTCTACTCTCCCTCTCTTCTCTACTTTCCCCTCTTCCTCTCTTCTCCTCTTTCCGTCTCCCTCTCTTCTCCACTTTCCCTCCCACTCTCTTCTACTCCTCTTTCCCTTCCCCTTTCTTTTCCACTTTCCCCCTCCACCTGTCGTCTTCTCTCCCCCACCAACTCTCCCTATCTCCCATCTTTGCCCCTTCACATTTCCCTCTTTCTTCCCCTTTTCACCCCTTCCCCTCTCCTACCTCCCTCACGCTCTCCTCCCATCTGACCCACTATGCCGCTCTCCTTCTCTCTGAACATTGCCTCTCAAAAGTACCGACTCACCTTCTGTGGTTGATTGTTCAATAAATCCCTGAACAATATGTTTAACTGATCTCTAACCCTGTCTATGGAGGACAGAAGAAAATGTATATATGCTGGTTAGCATTGTAAATGTGTGGCCACGTTTGTGGTAGAAAATAATAATAATAAAAAAAAAAAATCCCCTGCTCTCCATGCCTCTCTCCCTCCTTGCCCCCTTCCCCTTCCCACATCTTCTCCCCATCTCTCTTTTTCCATCTCTCCCTCTCTACTTCTTTCCCTCTCAGAACATAAACTAGAGTAAACACATTGCGTATCCACAACGGTACTGTTGCAATTGTTACATTGGTGCAACGTTGCAACAACATGGGGTAAATAAAGAATGTAAGCTAGTAAGAGAAATTATGTGAAAAACGTTGGCAAAAATACCATTTCAGACATAATAGAAGCCGCTGGGTTTGTGAATAGGAGCAGATCCTTTTTAAAGTGGCGTGAAGCTAGCCCCAACCTTCTGGGCTCCAACATTGGACAAACATGTTCCATTTTATGGAGACAGATTGCGAACTGTCTTCGGGTCAATGCTGGTATGGGTCACGTGTCTGTCAGTAATAGCTTTCACAACTACTTTTTAACTGCTCAGAATCAGTTAGCAAATAACTACAAGAACAAAATGACCGTTAAGGTACTCATGCAGTACTCTCCTCTCAACAACCTATATAACATATTTATCCATTTTCAGTATTACATTCAAAATAGTTGTAGTGAGGCATTTTTTTGTACTTCCACTATTCTTCTTTCCAGGTAAGAATAATTTCGAGGACAATATGTACTGTATGTATATAGCCAGTGATGTTTGGTCTTCACAGTCTGTATTGAGATATTATTCACGAGTATCTCAACCTAACATCTATTCCTCTCCTTCAGTTCTCTTCATCCACCACCTCCTCCCTGCTCTTTATTTCCTCCATCTCTCTCGCTATCCCTTCCTAGCTCTTTCTCTCACTAATACTTCCCACTCTCCATACACGGCTGGTCCACTCTCCTTCCTTCGTGACCTTGCGGTGCTACCAGAGCGCCGCGTGACTCTTGCACCAGTAACAGCAGCACCATAATATCTGCTGCAGGTGGTGCAGTTGAAGGAGCTGCTCGAGGTGCGACACAGCGTCTTCATCATCGGGCAGGCGGGCACAGGCAAGACCCAGGTGTGGCGGACATTGTTCAGGACAATGCAGAACATGAAGCAAAAGCCCATCTGCTTCGACCTCAACCCCAAAGCCGTCACCAGGGACGAACTCTTCGGCTACATCAACTCAGCCACCCGGGAATGGAAGGATGGTAAGCGAGAGATGGTGGATGATAGACGTTACTATGTAGGGGGCTTCTGCCTCATCACTTTCTACAACCAAATATTATATACAAATAATAAAGTATATTTAGCATTATCATAGTTTTGCTATTAAGAAAACTCATTTATCTAATAATTTTATTTGTCCAAAAAACTTTATGATAAATCAGTTTATGCCTTGATCATGAAGGGGTACACGAGTATCGGTCGATTAAGTTAATTGTAAAAAAGTAATTCAGATCTGCACTTAACTTGTCGTTTTTGAGACTTTGCATGACTGCAGTTGATTATGCAATCCCGTCTTCAACGTCCTTAAAGAGACTAATATGAAAGATTTTGTGGTACTGTTTTTGTGCAGCTGCTGGTGTTGCTGCTTCTAGTGCTGCTGTCTGTAATGAACCTGGTGTTGCTGCTTCTAGTGCTGCTGTCTGTAATGAACCTGGTGTTGCTGCTTCTAGTGCTGCTGTCTGTAATGAACCTGGTGTTGCTGCTTCTAGTGCTGCTGTCTGTAATGAACCTGGTGTTGCTGTTTCTAGTGCTGCTGTCTGTAATGAACCTGGTGTTGCTGCTTCTAGTGCTGCTGTCTATTATGAACCTGGTGTTGCTGCTTCTAGTGCTGCTGTCTGTAATGAACCTGGTGTTGCTGCTTCTAGTGCTGCTGTCTGTAATGAACCAGGTGTTGCTGCTTCTAGTGCTGCTGTCTGTAATGAACCTGGTGTTGCTGCTTCTAGTGCTGCTGTCTGTAATGAACCTGGTGTTGCTGCTTCTAGTGCTGCTGTCTGTAATGAACCTGGTGTTGCTGCTTTTAGTGCTGCTGTCTGTAATGAACCTGGTGTCGCTGATTTTAGTGTTGCTGTGTGTGTATTGTACCCGGTGGTGCAGCTCCGCCTAATACTGCTGTGTGAAACGTACTTGGTGCAGCTGCTGGCGGTGCTGCTGTGTGTAATGCACTTGATGCAGCTGCTAGTACTGCTGCTCCTAGTACTCGAAATTTGCTGCTGCTTCCTGTAATGTACCTCGTACAGTTGCTAGTACTGCTGCTCCTAGTGCTGCCATCTGTAATGCACCTGGTGCAGCTGCTGTTGCTCCTAGTGCTGCCATCTGTAATGCACCTGGTGCTGCTCCTGGAACTGCTCATGGTGCAGCTGCCGGTGGTGCTCCTCCTAGTGCTGATGGCTGTAATGTAACTGGTGAACCTGTTGGTGCTATTGCTACTAGTACTGCTATCTGTAATGAACCTGGTACTGCTGCTGCTGGTGCTGCTGCTTTTAGTGCTGCTGTTTGTAATATATCTGATGCAGCTGCTGGAGCTCCTCCTCCTCCTTGTGCTGATATCTGTAAAGAACCTGGCGCAGCTGTTGGTAATGCTCCTCCCATTGCTGCTGTCTGTAATGTACCTGGGGCAGCTTCTGTAGCTACTCCTCCTAGTTCTGTTGTGTTTAATATACTTTTTGCAGCTGTTGGTACTGTTGCTTCAAGTGCTGCTGTCTGTAATGAATCTGGTGCAGCTGCTGTTACTGTTTCTGCTAGTTCTGCTGTCTGTATTGTACGTGATGCAGCTGCTAGTACTGCTCCGCCGAGTGCTTATATCTATAAAATACCTGGTGCAGCTGCTGTGGCTGCTCCTCGTGCCTTCTTCCTAGTGCTGCTGTCTGTAATATACCTGGTGATGCTGCTGGTACTGTTCCTTCTTGTGTTGATGTCTGTAATGGTCTTGGTGCAACTGCTTCTAGCGCTGCTGTCTGTAATGTACCTGGTGCAGCTGCTGCTCCTCTTAGTACTGCTGTTTGTAATGCACCTGGTGCAGCTGCTAATGCTGCAGCTTCTAGTGTTGCTGTTTGTAATGTACCTGGTGCAGCTGCTGGTGCTGTTGCTTCTAGTACTGCTGTTTGTAATGTATCTTGTGCAGCTTTTAGTGCGGCTCATCGTAGTGCTGTTGTCTGTAATCAGCCTGGTGCAGCTGCTTGAGCTGCAGCTTCTATTCCTGCTGTCAAAAATGTACCTTGTGCAGCTGCTCGTGCTACTGTTTCTAGTTCTGCTGTATGTAATGTACCTGGTACAGCTGCTGGTACTGCTCCTCATAATGCAGCTGCCTGTAGTGTACCTGGTGCAGCTGCTGGAACTGCTGATCCTGGTGGTGCTGCCTTTAATGTACCTGGTGCAGCTTTTGTAGCTACTCCCTCTAGTGCTGCTGTCTATAATGTACTTTTTGCAGCTGCTGGTACCTGCTGCTTTCAGTGCTGCTGTCAGTAATGTACCAGGTGCAGCTGCTGTTACTGCTCCTCTCGGTGCTGCTGTCTGTAGTGTACCTCGTGCAGCGGCGAATGCTGCAGCTTCTAGTGCTGCTGTTTGTAATGAACCTCGCGCAACTTTTCGTGCTGCTCCTTTTAGTGCTGATGTTTGTAATGTATCTGGTGCAGCTGCTGGTCCTGCTGCTCTTAGTGCTGCTGTCTGTAATGTACCTTGTGCTTCTTCCCCTGGTGCTGCTAACTGAATATGTAAATAGTGCAGCTTCAGGAGCTTCTTCTCCTAGTGCTGCTGTCGGTAATGAACCTGATGCAGCTGGTGGTACTCTTGCTCCTAGTGCTGCTGTCTGTAATGAACCTGGTGCAGCTGGTGGACACCTGGTGACACTGTGTCTGGTGGAGCACCTCGTGACACTGTGTCTGGTGGAGCACCTGGTGACACTGTGTCTGGTGGAGCACCTCGTGACACTGTGTCTGGTGGAGCACCTGGTGACACTGTGTCTGGTGGACACCTGGTGACACTGTGTCTGGTGGAGCACCTGGTGACACTGTGTCTGGTAGAACACCTCGTGACACTGTGTCTGGTGGAGCACCAGGTGACACTGTGTCTGGTGGAGCACCTGGTGACACTGTCTGGTGGACACCTAGTGACACTGTGTCTGGTGGAGCACCTGGTGACACTGTCTGGTGGACACCTAGTGACACTGTGTCTGGTGGAGCACCTGGTGACACTGTCTGGTGGAGCACCTGGTGACACTGTGTCTGGTGGAGCACCTGGTGACACTGTGTCTGGTGGAGCACCTGGTGACACTGTGTCTGGTGGAGCACCTGGTGACACTGTGTCTGGTGGAGCACCTCGTGACACTGTGTCTGGTGGAGCACCTGGTGACACTGTGTCTGGTGGAGCACCTGGTGACACTGTGTCTGGTGGAGCACCTGGTGACACTGTGTCTGGTGGAGCACCTCGTGACACTGTGTCTGGTGGAGCACCTCGTGACACTGTGTCTGGTGGAGCACCTCGTGACACTGTGTCTGGTGGAGCACCTGGTGACACTGTGTCTGGTGGAGCACCTGGTGACACTGTGTCTGGTGGAGCACCTCGTGACACTGTGTCTGGTGGACACCTGGTGACACTGTGTCTGGTGGAGCACCTCGTGACACTGTGTCTGGTGGACACCTGGTGACACTGTGTCTGGTGGAGCACCTCGTGACACTGTGTCTGGTGGAGCACCTGGTGACACTGTGTCTGGTGGAGCACCTCGTGACACTGTGTCTGGTGGAGCACCTCGTGACACTGTGTCTGGTGGAGCACCTGGTGACACTGTGTCTGGTGGAGCACCTGGTGACACTGTGTCTGGTGGAGCACCTCGTGACACTGTGTCTGGTGGAGCACCTGGTGACACTGTGTCTGGTGGAGCACCTGGTGACACTGTGTCTGGTGGAGCACCTCGTGACACTGTGTCTGGTGGAGCACCTCGTGACACTGTGTCTGGTGGAGCACCTCGTGACACTGTGTCTGGTGGAGCACCTGGTGACACTGTGTCTGGTGGAGCACCTGGTGACACTGTGTCTGGTGGAGCACCTGGTGACACTGTGTCTGGTGGAGCACCTGGTGACACTGTGTCTGGTGGAGCACCTGGTGACACTGTGTCTGGTGGAGCACCTCGTGACACTGTGTCTGGTGGACACCTGGTGACACTGTGTCTGGTGGAGCACCTCGTGACACTGTGTCTGGTGGACACCTGGTGACACTGTGTCTGGTGGAGCACCTCGTGACACTGTGTCTGGTGGAGCACCTGGTGACACTGTGTCTGGTGGAGCACCTCGTGACACTGTGTCTGGTGGAGCACCTCGTGACACTGTGTCTGGTGGAGCACCTGGTGACACTGTGTCTGGTGGAGCACCTGGTGACACTGTGTCTGGTGGAGCACCTCGTGACACTGTGTCTGGTGGAGCACCTGGTGACACTGTGTCTGGTGGAGCACCTGGTGACACTGTGTCTGGTGGAGCACCTCGTGACACTGTGTCTGGTGGAGCACCTCGTGACACTGTGTCTGGTGGAGCACCTCGTGACACTGTGTCTGGTGGAGCACCTGGTGACACTGTGTCTGGTGGAGCACCTGGTGACACTGTGTCTGGTGGAGCACCTGGTGACACTGTGTCTGGTGGACACCTGGTGACACTGTGTCTGGTGGAGCACCTCGTGACACTGTGTCTGGTGGACACCTGGTGACACTGTGTCTGGTGGAGCACCTCGTGACACTGTGTCTGGTGGAGCACCTGGTGACACTGTGTCTGGTGGAGCACCTCGTGACACTGTGTCTGGTGGAGCACCTCGTGACACTGTGTCTGGTGGAGCACCTGGTGACACTGTGTCTGGTGGAGCACCTGGTGACACTGTGTCTGGTGGAGCACCTCGTGACACTGTGTCTGGTGGAGCACCTCGTGACACTGTGTCTGGTGGAGCACCTGGTGACACTGTGTCTGGTGGAGCACCTCGTGACACTGTGTCTGGTGGAGCACCTCGTGACACTGTGTCTGGTGGAGCACCTCGTGACACTGTGTCTGGTGGAGCACCTGGTGACACTGTGTCTGGTGGAGCACCTCGTGACACTGTGTCTGGTGGAGCACCTCGTGACACTGTGTCTGGTGGAGCACCTCGTGACACTGTGTCTGGTGGAGCACCTGGTGACACTGTGTCTGGTGGAGCACCTGGTGACACTGTGTCTGGTGGAGCAACTGGTGACACTGTGTCTGGTGGAGTACCTGGTGACACTGTGTCTGGTGGAGCACCTCGTGACACTGTGTCTGGTGGAGCACCTCGTGACACTGTGTCTGGTGGAGTACCTCGTGACACTCCCTTAAACCAAATGTTACTTATTTCACTTAGTTTTATCCGACAGGTCTGTTCTCGAGCCTGATGAGGGACCAAGCCAACATGGCCGGAGACGCCCCCAAGTGGATCATCCTGGACGGCGACATCGATCCAATGTGGATCGAATCCCTCAATACCCTCATGGACGACAACAAGGTCATGACGCACATGTTTACATCTACTGGTTGATTGTCTCATGAGAGTAGCAATGATTGAGTGTGAACCAGCGGGGCTCCGGGCCACTTATACATAGTACCAGCTCCCATGTTTTTGTTGCGTGTGAGTGAGGGATGACTGACTCACCATCACCAGTGTTGCTTGTGAGTGAGGGTTGACTGACTCACCATCACCAGTGTTGCTTGTGAGTGAGGGTTGACTGACTCACCATCACCAGTGTTGCTTGTGAGTGATGACTGACTCACCATCACCAGTGTTGCGTGTGAGTGAGGGTTGACTGACTCACCATCACCAGTGTTGCTTGTGAGTGAGGGATGACTGACTCACCATCACCAGTGTTGCGTGTGAGTGAGGGTTAACTGACTCACCATCACCAGTGTTGCTTGTGAGTGAGGGTTAACTGACTCACCATCACCAGTGTTGCGTGTGAGTGAGGGTTAACTGACTCACCATCACCAGTGTTGCTTGTGAGTGAGGGTTGACTGACTCACCATCACCTGTGTTGCTTGTGAGTGAGGGATGACTGACTCACCATCACCAGTGTTGCTTGTGAGTGAGGGATGACTGACTCACCATCACCAGTGTTGCTTGTGAGTGAGGGATGACTTACTCACCATCACCAGTGTTGCTTGTGAGTGAGGGATGACTGACTCACCATCACCAGTGTTGCGTGTGAGTGAGGGATGACTGACTCACCATCACCAGTGTTGCTTGTGAGTGAGGGATGACTGACTCACCATCACCAGTGTTGCTTGTGAGTGAGGGATGACTGACTCACCATCACGAGTGTTGCTTGTGAGTGAGGGATGACTAAGTCACCATCACCAGTGTTGCTTGTGAGTGAAGGATGACTGACTCACCATCACCAGTGCTGCTTGTGAGTGAAGGATGACTAAGTCACCATCACCAAATCCCGAGAGTAACTACTTGTCCAAATACTCACATACCTGGACGCCTGAAGTGATAAATGCAGTCTGCTGCAAACAGTTCACATTGCTCCTCCAGATTACACACATGACTTGATGCTGAAAAATTACCAGGAAACGGATCATCAATAGTGTCTTGCACCATAACTGTCAGGTATTAATTCCCGTCACACATGAGAGAACTCTTTCCACTTTCTGCCAGTCTCGGACACTTTCATACCATCTTGCAGATCTGCGTACAAGTCGATCCTGTGATGTTCCGTCTTCATTTGAGGTAGATTTTGGTACACTCCATAAGCAGGACGCGATAGATTCGGGTCCTGCTTATGGAGCTTTAAATAGATAAAGACACTGCCTGACTTCCTGATACAAGGATCGAGCATCAACTCTCTGTGACATCAAACAACAAAGTGATATTCCATGACCAACTCACAAATCCTTTTATCCGAGTGTGATATCACTAGTATCCTCCAGATGCCTACATCATATTTTATTGAAATGCATCGAGTCGTCGACAGATATGATATCAGAGCACAACCAGGCACCATATTGATTGGCAAAAATAATTAAATCTCACATGAAACCAACATCAACGTCACTACACAAGTTCATATATGTCGGCCATAATTCCAATATTCACTGGCAGAGAAAGTGTCTGGTAAAGCTGGTGAGGGATTACTTCATGTGCGTGTGACATAATATTCATGTGAGTGTTCACAATGTTTAAGAATTCCGAGGTTTGGTCTATGTAATATTCAAGCCAAAGAAATATATGTCAACAACACACGTGTTTTGTTTTAGATGGAGTTTGTTTGTGTTTGTATGAGTGTGTTTGTATGTAGATTTGATACTTTACAAAGATTAATGGGGCCCAAATCCACAAGAACCGTGACGAGGATTCGAACCTGCGTCCGAGAGCATCCAAGACGCTGCCTTAATCGACTGAGCTATGACATGGTCAAAAGAGTTGAAACCGAAGTTCTACTGAACTTACTGGATCCTGCAGCCTCTCCGAGACACAAACCAGGGTTTTACACAACTTCCCCCATGCACTCGAGCTATGTCAATAGGCCGTTCTCCCACTTCGCCCTTACTTCATTACACACAGAAATCACAATAGCGTGATGCATCAAATGAACAAATCCACAAGGGCCGTGAATTTGATGCATCACGATATTGTGATTACTGTGTGTAATGAAGTAAGGGCGTAAAGGGAGAACGGCCTATTGACATAGCTCGAGTGCATGGGGGGAGTTGTGTAAAACCCTGGTTTGTGTCTTGGAGAGGCTGCAGGATGCAGTAAGTTCAGTAGAACTTCGGTTTCAACTCTTTTTGACCATGTCGTAGGTCAGTCGATTAAGGCAGCGTCTGGGATGCTCTCGGACGCAGGTTCGAATCCTCGTCACAGCCCTTGTGGATTTGTTCATTTGATGCATCACGCTATTGGGATTTCTGTGTGTAATTAATGGTGTCATTATAAACCAGCTCCTCGCTACCAGCCAAAGCATTACTCTGTATGTGTGTACAGATCCTGACGCTAGCCAGCAACGAGCGCATCTCCCTCACGCCATACATGCGTCTGCTCTTCGAAATCAGTCACCTGCGCACAGCTACGCCAGCCACGGTGTCCCGGGCTGGCATTATATACCTCAACCAGGGTGACCTCGGGTGGAACCCGTAAGTCTCTTTACTTCTGTTCTTGTTGTCTTTACTGCATTCTCTCTTTCGTTACAAATGTTGGAGTAATGACATAATCACACTAGTAGGCTCAGCACCATCCCACAATGTTCAACAATTTGATGAAAAAATGCACCCATTACTCATCACGAGTGTTGCAGGATGATTGACATTCATAGAAACAATGTGGAAGAATTTGAGTTCCAGGACCATCCATCACTTATTAGGCAAGCGATTGTGGAGTTATAATAGTACTGGATAGTCAGTTGGGTGACACCTGGCTGCCCATGTTCGAATCCTCGAGGGGTTAAGGAATTTATAGTAATATGCAGATCATTTTGAGGCACTGGAGTGACTGGAACCTGCGTTCTGGTGAATCCCAGACACCTCTCCTAACTGATACTACCACGATGGTGGAGTGACTGGAACCTGCGTGCTGGTGACTCCCAGACACCTCTCCTAACTGATACTACCACGATGGTGGAGTGACTGGAACCTGCGTGCTGGTGACTCCCAGACACCTCTCCTAACTGATACTACCACGATGGTACAAAAGCTGACAACCCGGAATTCTACTGAATTCACGGGACGGTTCCGAAGGCCTCAAACCGGAGCCCAACCAGGGTTTACAGTCGCCCCGAGCACACTCTGGCCTACGACATGGTGTTCACACCCTTACGCCACACTCACATCACAAAGAAATCACAATGATGTGATATATCAATGAAAATAATTTTGTGACAATGAAGTGACTCCAACTTGTGTAACCCTCTTTGCTCTTGCACTACTCTAGATGCAAAACTCCATCCTTATTCAATTTTAGTTTTATGCATAACAATACTTGGATTCCAGACTGGTGCGGCATATTCCAGTATTTATGCTGAGCACAAATATTTGAACACAAGTGCTGAGCATATTGCCTTGAAAGCGTCCTGGGTTTGGTTTCTAAGGGACGTTCTAATTTTTGCCAGCGTCCCATATGCTGATTATGTCACCCTGCCTGAGTGTGCATTATGGTGTTTGTGTTGGAAATACAACACAAACACTCTCTCTCTCTCTCTCTCTCTCTCTCTCTCTCTCTCTCTCTCTCTCTCTCTCTCTCTCTCTCTCTCTCTCTCTCTCTCTCTCTCTCTCTCTCTCTCTCTCTCTCTCTCTCTCTCTCTCTCTCTCTCTCTCTCTCTCTCTCTCTCTCTCTCTCTCTCTCTCTCTCTCTCTCTCTCTCTCTCTCTCTCTCTCTCTCTCTCTCTCTCTCTCTCCCCCTCTCTCTCTCCCTCTCTTTCTCTCTCTCTCTCTCTCTCTCTCTCTCTCTCTCTCTCTCTCTCTCTCTCTCTCTCTCTCTCTCTCTCTCTCTCTCTCTCTCTCTCTCTCCCTCTTCCTCTTCCTCTCCCTCTCCCTCTCTCTCTCTCTCTCTCTCTCTCTCTCTCTCTCTCTCTCTCTCTCTCTCCCTCTTCCTCTCCCTCTCCCTCTCCCTCTCCCTCTCCCTCTCTCTCTCTCTCTCTCTCTCTCTCTCTCTCTCTCTCTCTCTCTCTCTCTCTCTCTCTCTCTCTCTCTCTCTCTCTCTCTTGTCGTGACGCTGAACCCCGGTTCATTCCGAACACAGCGATTACACAACACATAACACCTTGCCTCAGCAACCGTTACTACCACCGTGTACTCCTACACACACCAGACCCTTGAGGCGTACCACTAGGTTTGTACTGGAACACAATGAGTGAACATATGGAAGGTATTTAAAGGCCGTCGGGTTTTGTCATTTAATTACAAAGAATAGACTCTGACAAATAATACTATATTAACATACTCTATTAGGTCAATACACATCCAATACCCATAGACCACTTGACCTCCGCGATCACCACCCACACTCGTAACTTCCGCCTAAGTCCCTAATACGGAATGATTACTACAACGCTCCACACCCGGTTAGTCTTTCATTCAATACTCACATACTGCAGACTTAACTTGGTCACTAAGATCACATCAGGTTCTCGCATAGCTGTCTGCTATGCGAGACAAGGTTACCGCTATCCCTAGAGCGGTAACCTTGATCCTAGAAGCCTGACGAAGAATAATTCCTCTTTCCAGGAATTATTAATTTGGCTAAACAGCTTCGGTCTTAATCCATTGACCTTTCGTAGATATGTGATCCATAGTCTGTCTACTTAACATGTACTTCCAATCATCATTCGTTAAGTGTTGTAGTAATGATCCTCTAGCTAATAATTCCTACTAACTTGTGGATTACAACACCACTCCCCTCCATAAACACGCATATGTCCCCATATGCATCATTGCAATGGTTCCATTAGTGCAAGGACCTGGAGGATGCACCCACCATATGTGTACAACTAAAAAATCATCCAATAAGTTCATCATACACACGATGAAATAAATTAAAATTTTCCACGACATGACTCACAACACTTCTCCAACATATACATTATATTCACATCATAGCACAGGTAAAATAGTCTGTAATAATTTTCCCATCTCCAACACTGCACATATATCTAAACTGCTGACATATAATTACATACAAACATAACCATAAAATTACATGGACCAGAATGCTGGCACTTAAACAGAAATGACACTAGTCATTAATATATACACAACACATATATATCTAAGGTTCTTCATCCTTAGTAACAAGTTAATAATAATTTAACATCTTGCCCTGTACTGTTGACATGAGGGCTTACAATGATCACACAATGTTTCACTGGCCTCCTCCACAATTGGCAGCATCACTTCTCTTGTCTTCGTGTCCCATGGTTGCTGGGTCATAGATCCTCCATGACCCAGACAAAACCCAGGTTGTCCAGCCTGGTAAATGTTGTCAATGTCGTTGCTCTGAGCTAACGTGATCCTGGCCTCCAGAGCAACGAAGGTTCCTATCTCAGGGTCATGTTACCTCGGGTCTATGCTGACGTCTCGTTCCAGGGCACCAATCCCAGAACGCTGTAGATACCTCACAGCTCTCTGGTCATCCTTCCTTGCTGTGCTCACCACAGCTGTAGCACATTACTCTAGGCCCATCTGCCCAGAGTGTGTCCACCTGTATTCACACCTTCCCGACCGCTGTACCTGCAAAATATTCCCTCGGAGCCCCCTGGCTCGATCCCATTATTACATAACCCCCTCGGCTCCTTACTCTCTCCCCGTATATAGCCTGAGCGCAGCTGCAAAGCCATTGCAGCTGGCCTTTATCCCTGCTTTGATGTCAGGGGGCGAATTTCGCCTATAACGTCACGTTGGCTTCACTTTCTCCCCCCTTTTTTTCTGGAATTATTGAGTGTAGCCTCATGGCTTCCCTTCTACTCTACCTGAAGCTCTGTGACATGATCCCGGGGGACCTTCTCAAGCCTAACACTCAGTAATGGTGCCGATGAGGTAATATACAATATATACATACACATATATTATCACAATAAATACCTCATTAAAATAATTTCCAACTTATGTCACTAAAACATCATACTGCCACTGGCTCGCCTCTAGCGAGATTCCTGTAACAACTTAATAAGAAATTAGTATATCTACTTCGCTCGCCCACTGCAACCACCAACACCTGATATTTTGAAATTCTACCTTGTAATCTTATCCATAAGACTTACCCACTCCGACACACCATTACCTCTGGTCATCCCAACCACTGATGACCTCAATATAACTCCACACATCCCTACAACCACTTCCTGTGTCCTAACGCACCGACCTTGCTACGCCAATACTCACCTTACCGACCACTACCTGGCGCCCCTGCGCCACCATATACTCCACAACACCACACTCCATACCAGGCGTCCAAACGCCATTACACTACACCACCCAATGGCGTCCCTAACGCCCTCAACACAACACCCGGCGTCCCCAACGCTCTCAACACAACACACGGCGTCCCCAACGCCCTCACACAACACACGGCGTCCCCAACGCCCTCAACACAACACCCGGCGTCCCCAACGCCCTCAACACAACACACGGCGTCCCCAACGCCCTCAACACTACACCCGGCGTCCCCAACGCCCTCAACACAACACACGGCGTCCCCAACGCCCTCAACACAACACACGGCGTCCCCAACGCCCTCAACACAACACACGGCGTCCCCAACGCCCTCAACACAACACACGGCGTCCCCAACGCCCTCAACACAACACACGGCGTCCCCAACGCCCTCATCACAACACACGGCGTCACCAACGCCCTCAACACCACACACTACCACCTGCGTTAACATACTTCAACGCTAATGTCTACAATACACCCGGTGTTACAACAACCAGTTATGCTACACATGCTACACCTTGGCGCTACAATGCCAACAATGTCATGCACTATACTTCATCCATAATATCAACAGTCAAAACATGCACAATTCACTACAGTAAATACTATGCATTACGTTGGCGTCTAATAAGCCACTACACGTGCATTACACTACTCACCCCGGCGTACAAACGCCAATACACAACCATGCACTACTCCTGGCGTCCAAACACCAATACACAACCATGCACTACTCCCGGCGCCACACACCCCCACCAACGGGACACGCTCCCCGTGTCCCACGTAACACTCTCCATAATGCTACCTGCACCCACAAAAAAATCGCCTTGGCCCTCTCCAGGGTACACGAGACATCGAACCCCTGACGTCAAATTACGCGTCGCTCGCTATGCCTAGGAGTTCACTATTCACTTCGCCTATTTTCTGTATCGATGTAACGCCTGAAATCGCTCGAATCTTTACGTAATATTTAATTATCTTTAAAATATTAGGTTTACACTTTACGTGAAATTTAATTAACTTTAAATTACGTAGTTTTCACGCTTAATTTCACCTTAGCAACGGTTTCTCACTATTTCCGCCTTACCAACGATATAAAACAAGCTCCAAGGTGCGGCTCGCTTGGCCCACCCATCGCTTGGCCCGCACATGGCCGCACATGGCCCACGCTGGCCCACATTCACCCGCGCTAGTTTACCTCGCCACGCTGTATAATCCGCACTACGAACACTGTATAATCCGCACTACGAACACTGTATAATCCGCACTACGAACACTGTATAATCCGCACTACGAACACTGTATAATCCGCACTACGAACACTGTATAATCCGCACTACGAACACTGTATAATCCGCACTACGAACACTGTATAATCCGCACTACGAACACTGTATAATCCGCACTACGAACACTGTATAATCCGCACTACAAACACTGCACTTGTTTTGGATCCCGATGCTTCAGTGGTCCAGACTTGCATCTTAGCCGTCTCTCGTTGCGGGAATCTGGAAAGAAATAAATAAACCCCACATGTGCCCCACAATGGCCTAGTCCCTTTAATTAACTAACTCCTCTGACCTGGTCTCACCTGACCCTTCTTTCCTCCGTCTAGTAACCACCATTCTCACCACAACCCGACGTCTACCATTTCCCGAACATTCCCTCACCAACTAAACCAGATTGACACTTCCTTCATCTCGCACAGTGTTCCAAAACCTGTTTGCGCTGCCACCAAATATGTCGTCTACCAATTCCCTAACATTCCCTCACAAACCAAACCAGGAACACTATGAGGGGACAGATGGAAGGTCTTTAAAGGCCGTCGGGTTTTGTCATTTAATTACCAAGAATAGACTCTGACAAATAATACTATATTAACATACTCTATTAGGTCAATACACTTCCAATACCCATAGACCACTTGACCTCCGCGATCACCACCCACACTCGTAACTTCCGCCTAAGTCCCTAATACGGAATGATTACTACAACGCTCCACACCCGGTTAGTCTTTCATTCAATACTCACATACTGCAGACTTAACTTGGTCACTAAGATCACATCAGGTTCTCGCATAGCTGTCTGCTACACTTCGCTGCTGCCGCAAACGGGGACCCAGAGGATTTGCCAATTCAACTCCCACAATCAGACTGACTTTAGCCAACTATGGCCTCAAACATTTCACCACGCCTCTCAAGGAAGGTATAATCCGATTAACCTTATCCCTAGAGCGGTAACCTTGATCCTAGAAGCCTGACGAAGAATAATTCCTCTTTCCAGGAATTATTAATTTGGCTAAACAGCTTCGGTCTTAATCCATTGACCTTTCTTAGATATGTGATCCATAGTCTGTCTACTTAACATGTACTTCCAATCATCATTCGTTAAGTGTTGTAGTAATGATCCTCTAGCTAATAATTCCTACTAACTTGTGGATTACAACACTCTCTCTCTCTCTCTCTCTCTCTCTCTCTCTCTCTCTCTCTCTCTCTCTCTCTCTCTCTCTCTCTCTCTCTCTCTCTCTCTCTCTCTCTCTCTCTCCCTCTCTCTCTCTCTCTTTCTCCCCCCTCTCTCTCTCTCTCTCTCTCTCTCTCTCTCTCTCTCTCTCTCTCTCTCTCTCTCTCTCTCTCTCTCTCTCTCTCTCTCTCTCTCTCTCTCTCTCTCTCTCTCTCTTTCTCTCTCTCTCTCTCTCTCTCTCCCTCTCTCTCTCTCTCTCCCTCTCTCTCTCTCTCTCCCTCTCTCTCTCTCTCTTTCTCCCCCCCTCTCTCTCTCTCTCTCTCTCTCTCTCTCTCTCTCTCTCTCTCTCTCTCTCTCTCTCTCTCTCTCTCTCTCTCTCTCTCTCTCTCTCTCTCTCTCCCCTCTCTCCCCCCCCCCCTCTCTCTCTCTCTCTCTCTCTCTCTCTCTCTCTCTCTCTCTCTCTCTCTCTCTCTCTCTCTCTCTCTCTCTCTCTCTCTCTCTCTCTCTCTCTCTCTCTCTCTCTTTCTCTCTCTCTCTCTCTCTCTCTCTCTCTCTCTCTCTCTCTCTCTCTCTCTCTCTCTCTCTCTCTCTCTCTCTCTCTCTCTCTCTCTCTCTCTCTCTCTCTCTCTCTCCCTCGGGTTGATCATTAACATAAATAGGTAACGGTAGGTGTCTCGGCAGCAGCCTTGGAGGACCGGACTTGTTACATTCCTCACTCTGAACACCTCGCCTTTGAATGTAACTCTTTGTTTTCTGTCCTTTAGGTACTCCCTTGCCCAGTTTAATGTCTTCCTTATTATCCCAGCTTGATCCCCCAAAGTGTAAACCAGTCTTTGGTGATGAACAAAATCGAATGCTTTTTGAAACTTTAGGAAAATGCGCTCTATCCTGCTATCTCTTTCTTGTTCTTTTTTGTAACGTTTGCCATAAAAATCGATTTATTCTGTCATGCACGACTTTCTCCTTCTAAACCCATGCTGTCGTTTTATTTCAAAGTTTATCTTCACCAAATAATCTATTCTCTACATGATAAATCAATCCAATACTTTGATCGAAACATATTTGACATTTTCCAGAATTCTGGCAGATTTCCTGTAAGTGGGTGACAAGCATCTTTGTAGCCTCCTTCATCGGCCTTGGTCATACTATGTCTGGGCCAATTTAGTTTGTTGCATCTAGTTCGTTCATATGTTTTAACTTCACCATAGCAACTACTGTACCATCTAATATCTCTTCTAACCTTTTCTTACTCAACTCTGGTCTCCTTGTTGTTTCTTTTGCAAATATCGAGTGAAATCTCTTGAGCTTCTCACACACCACCTTGTTTTAGGGGAACTTCACCCTTGACTCGTTCACCTGATTACATGGACTCTTACTGTTGTTGTTTTTTCAAGTATATGGCAATAAAACCGATTTGGGTTACTTTTAGTTTTCGTTGTAATGTCATTTTCACATTCTCTCTCAGCTTCCCCTCTGACTTTGTATTCGTTTGTGGCTCTTTTTAGTGCATCTCTATTTTCCCCTGTACTTTTTCTATTTTGTTTTGGTCCTCTACTTTTCTGGACTGCCTTTTAAACCCGGGGTTTACTTTGCCTTTCTCGTCCACTACTTTTTGATTGGATGTACACTGTTGCATCTGCATATATCTGAACAATATCTTCCATCAGCTCGTCTTGTATTCCCTTCCAGTTCTCTCCCCCACTGGCGTTACCTCAGAAGATCCCTCACCTTACAATAGTCCCAACGCTTGTAGTGCCTCATCTTCCTCAGCGTGTGCCTTTGTCCAATCCCTAAGATCAATTATGTATTCAAACACATTAATGCAGTGGTGTCTAGCCCCTAGGAGCATATATCATACTCTATATCCTCAATATTTGCCTCATTTTGGGCACTAGCATACAGTTTTGCTGGTGGGTCATCTCCTACTAATCTTGTTCGTGCTTTAATGTGCTGTTCAAAAAGTGCTTATCCGTTATGTCTACCAGTTTTAACGATCTCTCATTACCCCGTGGGGGTTCTTATTTATCCGGTCTATTTCTCCGTGATTGAATTTCCAAAATATTACAATCCTAGCCCTCATACCTTTGCCATGTGACTGTGGCCAAGGGGACAAGTCTCATTTCATTTATCATAATCATCTCTGAGCCTTCAGTTATTTAGCGGAGGATTATAAATCACCGCTACCACTATCTTCATGTCCCAAAATTTGTTATTCCTTATAAGTACCATTGAAGGCTTTGTGGATCAGATTCTTCTGACAATTACACTTCTTAAATCTCCAGCGTAACAGTAGGACTATAATACCTCCCCCCTTCTTACCTTGTCTTTACTTATTACTGATCATTCTTGTGAGAAGATTGAATTTTCTATAACATTTGTCACTTTTGTTTCTGTTGTTGCAATAATGTGTGGTTTCTCTTCTGTCACCTGTCCCATAACGCTACCCCTTTATTTGTAATTCCATCCGCATTTGTGTACATAACTTTAATACTATATATCTATACTTGGCTGCTTTGGTTTCTCCTATGGTGTAATGGTTCTGTGTATTCCATGGCCAATTCTGATAGGGAAAGATGCGTTTGTTGGTCTAGTCTTTCCTATAGAGGGGTACCCCTGTTATCTGGTTTGACTTATTATTTTGTTGTACTGAGCTCTCTGATTCTTCTCTATCGTCCTTTGACTTGTCTTGGCTACTTATCAGTCCCTCTTTAGGATAGCTACTTATCAGTCCGTCTTTCTTTATTTTCCACTTTTCAGCTAGAATAAATATATGATTGAAGCAATATTTTTAAAGATTACTTTCACTAGTCTATTCCTCCACATTTGAAACATACCAAGCCTACAGTAACGGTAAATTCCCTCTGGTTGCCTTACTAGCAACCTGTGAATTCTTGAATTCTTGTGAAAATTTTTGTAAATCTCTTTCTGGTCCCCTTCTCCTTTGCCATGGGTCTCTATCTGGTACTGGTAGATTATAGACTATCACTGACTTCTCCCTTTCCAACTCATATCTAGCACATTTCACAGTCTGCTGGATTTTGACACCACCTCTAAATTTTGCTGGTCTGCATTTTCTCTTCTCCGTTAGCTGCTTCAGCAAATGTTTTTGTATGATCTTGTTTGCCATTTATCAGTCACATTCTCTATGTATTTAATTCTCACTTCTGTTGTCCTTCTTTCCTCCTCTTCTACCTTCCCTTCCTCTTCCACTGATTTTATTATATTCTGAAGCCCATTTACATTTTCCTTTCTTTTGTTGTATCCCTTAATTCCTCTCCCTCCATCAAGATAGCTATTCGGAGATCATCACTCCTGCTAAAGCTTGCTTTTAGGTCCTCAATGACCTTTCCTATCCTTCTATCTTTTCTTATTCCTTTCCATGAGTTTCCTGCAATTGTCTTCATAGTAAACTTGTATCTGCTTGTAGTCCTTCAATTACCTTCTCATTTTTGTTGTCTCTCTTCCACAGTTATTATTTATGACTATATTTTTCTTCAGTTTTGCTATGGTATTTACATTTTATATCTGCTCCTCTTTTATTTGGACTCCTATTGATGTTAACATATTCCATACAACTATGTTTTTCATACCATTCAGCTACATACCTTCTCCTTATTATTCACTGCTCCCTCTGTCCCTAGTGTCTCCCATATTACTATCGTTCCTATTGCTCTCAACTCCGTCTAGCATCATGTTGCCATCTCTCAATTGCCTCTGTCGTTAGCAATACACTATAGCATCAGGTTCAAAATGTCCAGCGAGCTTTGCATTAATTCATAGACCCCAACACCCCCATCTACCACTGTCAGTGACAGTAAGCGGTGAGTTTCTCCATCATGCTCAGTTATTCTCCAGTCCTCAGCTTTCATGTCGTCTAAAATGTGATTGGTGGACATTATTTTGTCATTCATTGTGTGTCTGCGTTCATGTTTACTCACCTAGTTGTACTCACCTATTTGTCCTCACCTAGTTGTGCTTTCGGGGGTTTAGCTTTGGCTCTTTGGTCCCACCTCTCAACCGTCAATCACCTGATGTACAGATTCCAGAGCCTACTGGGCTCTCTCATATCTTTATTTGAAGCTGTCTATGGAGTCAGCCTCCACCACATCACTTCCTAGTGCGTCTCATTTACTAACTATACGGACACTGAAAACATTCTATCTAATGTCTCTGTGGCTCACTTGGGTACTCATCTTCCAGCTTGTGCGTGTATCACCCGTGCTAAATAATCCATCCTTGTCCACCTTGTCAATTCCCCTGAGAATTTTGTATGTGGTGATCAATTCTCCCCCGAGATCTTCTGTCTTCCAGCGACGTGAGGTGCAGTTCACGCAGCCTTTCCTCAAAACTCATGCCTATTAGTTTTGGGACTAGCCTGGGAGTCCTAGAACTGTCAATTTACTGCTACTAACGACTAATTGATTTTTTTAATTTTTTTTCCACACACACACACATACCCAGGAAGCAGCTCCGTAACAGCTGTCTAACTTCCAGGTACCTATTTACTGCTAGGTAACAGGGGCATTCAGGGTGAAAGAAACGTTGCCCAATTGTTTCTGCTTGGTCCGGGAATCGAACCCGGGCCATAGGGTATCGATTCATTTCTCTCAATGTTTGCGGACGATGCCAAAATTATGAGAAGGATTAAAACAGAAGAGGACTGTTTGAGGCTTCAAGAAGACCTGGACAAGCTGAAGGAATGATCGAACAAATGGTTCTTAGAGTTTAACCCAACCAAATGTAATGTAATGAAGATAGGTGTAAGGAGCAGGAGGCCAGATACAAGGAATCATCTGGGAGAGGAAATTCTTCAGAAGTCAGAGAAAGAAAAAGACTTGGGGTTTGATATCACGCCAGACCTGTCTCCTGCAGCACATATCAACAGGATAACATCAGCGGCATATGCCATGCTGGCCAACATACGAACGGCATTCAGAAACTTGTGTAAAGAATCATTAAGAACTTTGTATACCACATATGTCAGGCCAATCCTGGAGCATGCAAGCCCCAGCATGGAGTCCATATCTAGTCAAGGATAAGACTAAACTGGAAAAGGTTCAAAGGTTTGCCACCAGACTAGTACTCGAGCTGAGAGGTATGAGCTACGAGAAGAGACTACGGGAATTAAACCTCACTTCGCTGGAAGACAGAAGAGTTAGGGGGGACATGATCACCATATTCAAGATTCTGAAGGGAATTGATAGGGTAGATAAAGACAGGCTATTTAACACAAGGGGCACACGCACAAGGGGGCACAGGTGGAAACTGAGTGCCCAAGTGAGCCACAGAGATATTAGAAAGAACTTTTTTAGTGCCAGAGTGGTTGACAAATGGAATGCATTAGGAAGTGATGTGGTGGAGGCTGACTCCATACACAGTTTCAAGTGTAGATATGAGAGAGCCCAATAGGCTCAGAAATCTGTATACCTGTTGATAGACGGTTGAGAGGCGGGACCAAAGAGCCAGAGCTCAACCCCTACAAACACAACTAGGTGAGTGCAAAATTACGAGTCCTGCGCGCTGTCCACTCAGCTACCACATCCAGTTTGTGTGTGTGTGTGTGTACTCACCTAGTTGTGCTTGCGGGGGTTGAGCTCTGGCTCTTTGGTCCCGCCTCTCAAGTGTCAATCAACAGGTGTACAGGTTCCTGAGCCTATTGGGCTCTATCATATCTACACTTGAAACTGTGTATGGAGTCAGCCTCCACCACATTACTTCCTAATGCATTCCATTTGTCAACCACTCTGGCACTAAAAAAGTTCTTTCTAATATCTCTTTGGCTCATTTGGGCACTCAGTTTCCACCTGTGTCCCCTAGTGCGTGTGCCCCTTGTGTTAAACAGCCTGTCTTTATCAACCCTGTCAATTCCCTTGATGATCTTGAATGTGGTGATCATGTGTGTGTGTGTGTGTGTGTGTGTGTGTGTGTGTGTGTGTGTGTATACTTACCTAATTGTGCTAACAGGAGTTGAGCTCTGGCTCTTTGGTCCCGCCTTTCAACTGTTAATCAACTAATGTACAGGTTCCTGAGCCTACTGGAATCTATCATATCTACACTTGTAGCTGTGTATGGAGTCAACCTCCACCACATCACTTCCTAATTCATTCCATTTTCTACTACTCTGACACTGAAAAAAATCTTTCTGACGTCTCTTTGGCTAATTTAGGCACTCATTTTCCACTTGTGTCCCCTAGTGCGTGTGCCCCTTGTGGTATATAGCCTGTCTTTATCTACCCTATCAATTCCTATGAGAATCTTGTATGTGGTGATCATGTCCACTCTAACTTTTCTGTCTCCCAGTGACGTGATTCCCGTAGTCTCCCCTCGTAGCTCATAACCCTACGTTCGGGTATTAGTCTGGTGGCAAACCTTTGAGCTTTTTCTAGTTTAGTCTTATGCTTAACTAGATATGGACTCCATGCTGGAGCCGGATGCTCCATGATTGGTCTGACATATGTGGTATACAAAGTTCTAAAAGATTCCTTACACAACTTTCTAAAGGCCGTTCTTATGTTAGCCAACCTGGCATATGCCGCTGATGTTATCCTCTTGATATGAGCTTCAGGGGACAGGTCTGGCGTGATATCATCCCCAGGTCTTTCTCTCTCTATGACTCTTGAAGTATTTCATCTCCCAAATGATACCCTGTGTCTGGCCTCCTGCTTCCTACACCTATCTTCATTACATTGCATTTGCTTGTGTTAAACTCAAACAACCATTTGTTCGACTATTCCTGCAGCTTGTCCAGGTCTTCTTGAAGCCTCAAGCTGTCCTCCTCTGTCTAAATCCTTCTCATAATTTTGGCGTCATCAGCAAAAATTGAGAGGAATGAGTCTATACCCTCTGGTAGATCATTTACGTATATCAGAAATAGGATAGGTCCGTGTAAAGAGCCCTGTGGGTCTCCACGGGTGACTTCATGCCAATCTGAGGTCTCAACCCTCACTGTAACTCTTTGCTTCCTATTGCTTAGGAAGCGGAATAGGCTCATTCTTATCGACTTAATCTCCCTTATCGACTTGAGCGCCCTACCAGTTACTACCAGTTGCCTGTTTCTCCAGCTTATGCATCAGCCTTTTATGGGGGTACTGTGTCAAAGGCATTCCGACAGTCCAAAAAAATGCTGTTCGCCCATCCTTCTCTTTCTTGCTTAATCTTTGTCACCTGATCGTAGAATTCTATTAAACCTGTTAGGCACGATTTACCCTCCCTGAACCCATGTTGATGGGTTGTCACGAAGTCCCTTCTCTCCAGATGTGTTACTAGATTTTTTCTCACGATCTCCTCCATCACCTTGCATGGTATACAATTTAAGGACACTGGACTGTAGTTCAGTGCCTCACGTCTGTCACCCTTTTTGTATATTGGGACTACATTAGCCATCTTCCATATTTCTGGTAGGTCTCCCGTTTCCAAATGACCTACTATACACTATGGAGAGTGGCAAGTAAAGCGCTCCTGCACACTCTTTCAATACCAATGGTGAGATTCCATCCGGGCCAACAGCCTTTCTCACGTCCAGATCCAACAGGTACCTCTTGACCTCATCTCTTGTAATTTCGAACCCTTCCAAGGCCGCCTGATATACTGCCACCTCTCCTAGCGCTGGGGCCTCTCCATGTTCTACTGTGAAGACCTCCTGGAACCTCTTGTTGAGTTCGTCACACACCTCTTTGCCATTCTCTGTGTACCTGTCCTCACCCGTTCTAAATTTCATCACCTGTTCCTTCACTGTTGTTTTCCTCCTGGTTATATATGTAGCTTTGGTTCGGTCTTGGCTTTATTAGCTATATCATTTTCATACTTTTTTCAGCTTCTCTTCACACTCTAACATACTCGTTCCTGGTTCTCTGGTATCTCTCTCTCTCTCTACTGTCTGGTATTCTGTTATTTCGGAAGTACCTCCATGCCCTTTCGTTCAGCTACTTTGCTTTCATACATACCCTATTAAACCACAGATTCTTCTTTTGCTTCTCGGTTTTTTCCTGTAGGGCCGGGATAAACCTGTTTACTGCCTGTAAACACCTGTAAACAAAATAAACCTGTTTACTGCCTCCTGACACTTATGGGTTACATAGTCCATCATGTCTTGTACGGACTTAGTTATGAGTTCTACGTCCCATGGTATATTCCCTAGGAATTTTATCACCTCATAATTTCCCTTTCAGTATGCCAGCCCTTTGTTTACCAGTTCAGTTTTTGGGGAGATAATTCCTAGCTTTACCAGGTACTCACAGATCAATACACTGTGATCACTCATTCTCAAGACTGATTCCAACTTAACTTCCCATATATTCGACTCATTTAGGGTAAATATCAGATCAAGCATAGCTGGTTCATCCTCTCCGATCATTCATGTCGGTCCCTTGATGTGTTGGCTTAGAAAGTTTCTTGTTGCTACGTCCAGCAGCTTAGCTCTCCAAGTGTCCGGTCCTGCATGTGGGTCTCTGTTCTCCCAATCTATCTTTCCGTGGTTGAAGTCGCCCATGATTAGTAGTCTGGATCCATTCTTCCTAGCTACAGAAGCTGCTCTCTCTATTATATTGATGGTGAGCAAGTTGTTTCTATCATATTCCTGTCTGGGTCTTCTGTCGTTTGGTGGGGGGTTATACATGACTACTACTATAATTTTTTGTCCTCCAATTGCTATGGTACCTGTTATGTAGTCACTGAAATCTTCACAGCCATGAACAACCATCTTCTCAAAACTCCAGCCTGTTCTTATCAGCAAAGCTACACCACCTTCTCCTCTTCCTTCTCTCTCTTTCCTCACTACATAGTAGCCCTGTGGAAACACTGCATTTGTCATGGTTTTCGTTAGCTTTGTTTCTGTGAGTGCTGTTATGTCTGGGTTTTCTTCTAGTGCCCATTCACCAAGTTTACTTGTTTTATTCGTATTCTCATCTATGTTAGTGTACATTGCCTTGAAGCTCACTTTCTTCTCTTCATTCTCTTGTCCCCTTCCTGTTGAGCGTTCTACTGACGGAGGAAGCTGTTCAATAGGTGTGAAGATTTGTGAGGTGGTTAACAGAGTCTCAGTGGATTCTCGGGTGGGGGGGGGGGTCAAGGGAAAGGGGGACAGGTAGGGTATGGGGTCAAGAGGTAGAGGGGCCATGAAGGATGCAGGGTGAGAAGGGACGAGGAAGAGGGAGGGTATGTGATGAAGGGGGAGGAGGAGACAAGGAGGGAAAAGGGGGAGAGGGGACATGGTGGGAATGGGGGGAGGGGTGACAGGATCGGAATGGGGTTGGGGGGGGAGGGAGGGTTGAGCGAGCATTTGAGAGAGGTGGGGTAGGGTGAGGGTTAGGGAGGGTGTCTATGTAGAGGAGGGTGGTAGTGTTACCCTTCCCTCCGGTGTAGTTGGGATGCTGGTTGTGGGTTTCTCTCTCGTTCCTGGGACTGTTGTGTTGGGGCTATGATTTCCTGGTTTACTCCTCTCTCCCGGCACCTTTTTCAGAGAGAGAGAGAGAGAGAGAGAGAGAGAGAGAGAGAGAGAGAGAGAGAGAGAGAGAGAGAGAGAGAGGAAGGGAGAGAGAGGAAGGGAGAGAGAGGAAGGGAGAGAGAGGAAGGGAGAGAGAGAGAGAGAGAGAGAGAGAGAGAGAGAGAGAGAGAGAGAGAGAGAGAGAGAGAGAGAGAGAGAGAGAGAGAGAGAGAGAGAGAGAGAGAGAAAGAGAGAGAGAGAGAGGAAGGGAGAGAGAGGAAGAGGGAGAGAGAGAGAGAGAGGAAGGGAGAGAGAGGAAGAGAGAGAGAGAGAGAGAGAGAGAGAGAGAGAGAGAGAGAGAGAGAGAGAGAGAGAGAGAGAGAGAGAGAGAGAGAGAGAGAGAGAGAGAGAGAGGAAGGGAGAGAGAGGAAGGGAGAGAGAGAGAGAGAGAGAGAGAGAGAGAGAGAGAGAGAGAGAGAGAGAGAGAGAGAGAGAGAGAGAGAGAGAGAGAGAGAGAGAGAGAGGAGAGAGAGAGGAAGAGAGAGAGGAAGAGAGAGAGAGAGAGAGAGGGAGAGAGAGGAAGAGAGAGGAAGAGAGAGAGAGAGAGAGAGAGAGAGAGAGAGAGAGAGAGAGAGAGAGAGAGAGAGAGAGAGAGAGAGAGAGAGAGAGAGAGAGAGAGAGAGAGAGAGAGAGAGAGAGAGAAGCTTAGCGGAAACCTTGTACATAAGGGGATGACCATAAAGTGACAAAGAGGGACGAAGAATGACACGCTTCCGAGTAAAAGTCATAGCACAAGTCTTAGACGGAGAGAACCTGAAGCCATGATTAGTGGCCCAGGACGACACGGCATCAATCGCATTAATCGCAAGTTGAAGCTGCCGTTGAAGGAGAGGCGAATAATCACCCTGACAGGAAAGGGTAAGATCGTCTACACAGAGAGCGGAGAAGACGCCAGAAGGAAGGGAGGAAAGAAAATCATTGAGATCAACAAGAAAAAGAGTAGTGCTCAGAACACTACCTTGGGGCACACCCTCATATTGCCTAAAAAGGCCAGAGAGAGTGGTACCAAGCCTCACTCGAAAGTAACGACGAGAGAGGAAACTCTGGAGGAAGATTCCCACGAAGGCCAAAAGAATGAAGTTGCGACAGAATATGATACCACCAGGTAGTGTCGTAAGTCTTTTCTAGGTGAAAAAGAACGGTAACAACAGAGGTCTTCGCAGCAGGAATATAGACCTCCAAGTTTACCAGGACATCCGTTGTGCTGCGACACTTGCGAAAACCAAATTGAGAAGGGGAGAGGTGGTGATAGTGCTCTAAGAACCACATCAGACGAACGTTAACTTTATGTTCAAAAAGCTTGCAAACATAGCTCGTGAGTGCAATAGGGCGGAATTCCTTAGAGTATGACCTGACAGAACCTGGTTTCTGAACAAGGATGACAACATCATCGAACCAGTCCTCTGGGACTGACAACGACTCCCAGACCCGATTAAACAGACTCAGTAAATACTGAGACGTACACGAAGGGAGATGGCGAAGCATCTCATAATGAATGCCATCGGAGCCCGCCGCCGTAGAACCACAGAGGGCCAGGGCAGACTGAAGCTCAGAGAGAGAGAGAAGGGATCGTTATAGGGAAGGCTGAGATGGGTACAGAAATCCAAAGGACGAGATTCAAGAAGAGGCTTACGAAGAAGGAAGGATTGAGGGACATGAGAACCAGAGCTAACAGACGAAAAATGAGAACCCAATTCGGTCGCGAATTGAAGTGAAGGACCAGTGAGGCATCGGGAACGAACTTACCCGCTATCTTGCGGATACGCTTCCAGATCAGCGGGAGAGGAGTTTCGGACGTGATGGTGGAGACATAAGATGTCCAACATGCAAGTTTAGCCATATAGATGGTCCTACGGGCCACCACACTTGCCTTCCGAAACAAAAGAAAAAATTCAGTCGCCTGCCAGCAATGGTGTCACTTCCAGACTGCACGCTTACAGCAGACAGCCCGAGCACAGTCCACATTCCTTGGAACGCATTTCCGCATTCCCCAAGAGGAAGAGCGAGGAATAGAGCGGAAGGCAGCGTCGAAGACGGTGTCATAAAAATGGAGGAGGGCGCGAGGGAGAGGCAGAATGGAGAGGTCGGATAGAGTAGCACAGAGGATAAAGAGGGGCCAGAAAGCCTCGGCAAACCGCCACCTAGGGAAGGAGAGGGGAGGGTGAAAAGAGAAGAAGGAAACAAGGATGGGAAAATGGTCACTGCCATGGAGGCCACCATGAACCCGCCACTCGAAATCTAAGTAAAGGGAAGACTAGCAAAGAGAAAATCAAGACAGGAAAGGGTACGAGTCCGAGAGTCTAAATGAGTGAGCTCACCAGAATTGAGAAGAGACAGGGAAGAAGAGAGGATGAACGGTTCGAGAAGGCGACCCCGGGTGTTTGTCAGAACATGGCCCCAAAGGGTATGTTGACAAGTGAAATCACCCAGCAGGAGCACAGTCTCCGGCAAGGAGTCCAGGAGGTGTTAAAGATCACGGCGGGAGAGCGGGACATTTGGGGGAAGATAAATGGAACAAACTGTGTACCATTTACGGACAAAGATACGGGCAGCAGAACATTGGAGACGTGATGGAAAGAGTAAGGGGACGAAAGATACATCAGAGCGAATCAAGAAAGCAGAAGAGTTATGGGAACAGCTGGGGGAGGAGAGAGAAAGGAATAGCCACGGAAAGGCCAGGACGAGCACCAATCGGCTCCTGGAGATAGATACAAAGGGGTGAAAACCGTGAAATCAGAAGTTGGAGTTCAAGGAAATTGGCGTAAACTCCACGAATGTTCCACTGAAGAAGATACATCAACAAAAAAGAGAAAGGATAGCAACAGAGAACAAGGAAGAAACAAAGGTGAAAGAGGAACACAGCACGTTAAAGAAGCTCAGGGTCGGGATCAAGGTCAGCAGTTAGGGTTAGGGGGCATGAGTAAACTGAGCAAAGATGGAGGAAAGGGAACAGGAGAACAGACCAGAGGCGGACGAGCAGGGTCCGGAGGAGGAGGAGGAGGAGGAGACAACCGAGAAGGGCAGTCAAGGACAGCAGGAGGAGGAGGAGCAGAAAGAGGGGAGCACACCTCGGCAAGGGCAGCAACCGAGAGGGAAGCTGGGATCAAAGAAACCTCCATATCAGGAGCAGGGGGCGCCGCCACCGAAACGGGAGAGGATGGAGCGAGAGAGTCAGAGGTAGGGGGCGAGGAAGAAAGTGAAGCTGCCAGGGAGGAGGAAGGCGAGGAGCCAGGCTTTCGACTCTTACTCAAAGAGATTGGCGTCCCAGCAACGATGTACTGGGCAACAGAATCAAGCGCCTCAACAAGAGAAGCAGAACGAGGGCAAACAACACGATGACCGCTGGGAGAGCGATGGACATCATCCGCACAGACAGCTGGCATGGAGAGCTAAGAGACGAAGGACAAGGATGAGAAGGAGGATCGAAGGGAGATGAAGAAGAAGACACAGGAGACATGACAGACTGGGCAGAAAGAAGGAGAACCATGAGGGTGACCCTTCGGGACAGAACTCAAAGGAACAGAGGAAGAGGCGGTGGGCTTGTCTGGGTCTAAGGCCTGGAAACGGTTGTGAGACAGAGGAAGATGGGAAGGACGAGGAGAGGAAGAGCGCAGCATGCAAGCATAAGGAACATTTGCGTAAGGGGGGAGAGGGGAGAGACGGCGGACTTGACGCCTTGTCTCAGGAAAAAACAAACGTTCCCGGTGCTTCAAGTTCAGGACGGCTGCCTCAAGCTTGTAATGCATACGCACACGGGAGAAGGCAGGGTGGGCCTCACCACAATTGAGGCAGCGAGCCTGGGGAGAAGAGCACTCCATCTTAGAGAAACCTTTGACCTCCACACAAGGGACAGAGAGAGACAGTACAGGAGCATCGGAGAGCACCATGCCCAAACCTCTAGCACTGATTACAGAACCGAGGAGAGGGAATTGCTCGTGCTTGCTGGTGCCAGGTGCTCCGTCAAGGAGCACCAGCAAGACTGACAAAGGGCGGAAGAGTCCTACCATCAAAGGTAATCTTCACAGCTCGAAGGGGCTGACGGCCACGACCAAGACGGGTACGAGTAAACGTGTTTACCTGGAGGACAGAGTGGCCCTGGGCATCGAGGATATGCCGAATATCTGTAGATTCTACAGGCAGCCCTGTAGATTCCGAACACCGGTGGCAACATGGGGCAGGATGAGAACACTGGCATTCAATCGAGCGTTCTTGGAGACCCGAACAGGGGTCTCGCCAAGGCAGGATAAGGCAGCCATGCGGGTGGCTGCATCCTGAGAAGGAGCAGCAACAACAAGTGTACCAAGACGGGTGGGGTTAAAAGTAACAGAGACATCTACTGAATCAATAAGGTGCCTTTGGAGGGAGAAATCATCAGGTGTAGAATCCAGAGGGAGTAGATCAAAGTATTTGGCCCACAAGGCGGGACCAAACAAGGCCTGGTACGCATCAGTACGGAAAGGGATCGTGCGAGTGCGGCAGTGGCATGGACGGCGCTGAGAATCCCCCAAAGAGAGAGAAAGAGAGGGGTTAAAAGGCGCAGTAGTCACAATGAGAGACTGAGCCATGCCAGGGGACGAGGTGGTCACCACTGGGGGCTTGTGGCTCGATCCAACCACAGAGGGAGGGGAGCTGAGGGGATAGTCAGGAGGATCAAAGGAGGAGTAAGGTCAGGGCGCAAAGCAGTGGGGCCTACAGAGCCCGGTCTTCCAACACGGTCTAACTCGGGGGCTTGGTCGCCTACCCCACGAGCCTGAGAAGGGATAAGAATAACGGAATTTGACATGAAATGAGAGTTAGACATTCATCCACGAATGTGCCCCCACACCCACCATGGAGCCACAATTAGAGGCAGGACACCCAACAAAAAGCTATCGCCGATCATGCCGGGGCCCCCCCCCCCCAGGGGTGCGTCGTGAGTATACGCCCCACCAACGCCACCTTAAGAACCGTCAGTCCGTCGACATCGGCTTCAGTGACGAAAGGAGGATTGAAAATAAAAGGGTCTCCTCGCTCTGGACGTCGGGTACTACAGCTTTACAGGTGCAAGAGTATGCCTCCTCAAACACCCAGGCATCAAAATAGAAGAAGTCCAAAAGAATAATCAAAACAGGCAAAAGGTCGGCAGGAAATGACAATTAGAAAGGAGAAGACGGGGGAGAAAAACGAAACAGAAGGAAAAGGAAAAGCGAATCGGCCAAATTAGAGAAGACAGCAGCAGGAGCGCAAGGCTACAAAAGGACAAAGGACTGTCCCACGGAGCATCACACTCTGGCAGCCGACCACCAAGCCTCCCCATGGTGCCAACGGGCCGGATACGGAGGGGGGCTGCAGAAGAAACCAATGCATATTGGGGTTTGAGCATACCATGCTCCCTAACGAAGTCCACCAACCTGTCTATTGTCAGAGCTCTAGTTATTTAATGCTAAAAGTTGATTTAGCTATAATACATATGACTTGTTTATCTTTAATGTGTGTGGACTGTGGCACCTATCCCGACAGGTGGCAGGTCAGGTGTAATGTTATAAGGTCTGTCTAATTCAAAGTTAATTTCTGGCTTCATTACGCTGCCCTCTAGTGACTAGTTGCCCATATGCAGAACAGCAACAAAGGCTGCTATTTGATGGTGGATCAGTTTAATTTTTGTATGCAAATAGAGTTCGTCCGTCCTCTTCAGTGTTGGTAAGGCAAGTAAAGGATTTTGTCCAAATCGCCAGGGGGTGACAAGCCCCCAATTGCTAAATTCATAATTGTCTATATCCATTTTATGGAGTTCTGTAAAGTTTGTAAGTAAGTAGCCAGTAGTCTAAGGTTGTTGGTGTATATTAGGAGATAACTGTTCTTGTCTGCCTAGTTCATTGTAAAGTTGGACCATTTGTGCTTGAGACGCAACTGAAGAGCTTCACTTCTATCATTGTATCTGTAACCAATTTTTTTTTTAGAATGAGCTTAAATACCTTTTATCATGAATCACACATATAGTCAATCTTTAGGGTTATGTGTCCCCAGTTTCAGGTGTGATTTACATGACAATAATTCTGGTGCACAGATACATCACACTAACGTGATGTATCAGGGAGAAAATCAATTGGCGCCGAGACGAAGTTTCTAACCATGGCTTTGGTTACTCCTAAGGGAAGGGAACTATCAGAAGAAAGAGCCAAGCCATTAGACTATGTATCGCACTTGGAAGAGGTCAGTATAAGGATCCGGGGTCGGATGAGGGGGAAGGAATGGTGGCCAACCACTTTGTCGGTCGGGGACTGAACTCCGACCTGCACGAAGCGAGACCGTCGCTCTACCGTCAAGCCCAAGTGGTTGGGCTAGTTACTCCTAAGCAAATGCTACACGATTAGTCCCCGACATGATCAAAAGGATTGCACCCTAGTATTCGACTGAATCCTCCAGGGTTTTGACCATGTCGTGGCCTAGTCGTCTAAGGCATTTGCTTGGGAGTACCCAGAACATAGGTACAATGGTTCATTGATAGCTTCATAGGTTCATATACATGGCTCGTATTGATGTTGTCATTAATTCTGGAATTAATATTATGTAAATCGTTTGTAGTGAATTAATCAAGTTATCATGATTTTAATCTTCATATATTTGTCACGTTTTAAGCCTTTAGCTCTGTTTACTGCACGGTGTCTGTGTTTAAGTTGACTTCATTCTCGAGTCACGTAACGTTCTTATAGTAAAAGTAATTTAGTGGTAATATTTAAATGGTGGAAATTTTGCACACACAGCTGGTGTTACCCGCACAGGAACCCAGTGTTGTTCACGGGAGTGATGATGTCAGGTCCTCCTACCTCGAGTTCAGGCAGTTAGGAAGACATTAATATCAGTATGATTTGCTTTGAGGAGGAGCGTGAGAGATCAAATAACTGACGAACACATTTATTCCTGCATGAATGTCATTATCTAGAGTTCCTTGATCAGGAGTCTTGTCTGTTTCCTAATTGTTGGTCTGGTGCTGAGAAACAGCATAACCAAGAACAGCAGAAAGTCTTAAACTTATAAAGTCATTCCCCTGAAGCCACAAACTCCTGAGGGAATCTTGAGTAGCGTTATCTGTCACTTTATAAACTAAATAAATCCCTTTGTCCTTGTAAATAATTGTGTTCTATATAATTAGTGATTATTACTAATAAGCCTTTATTAAGTCACAGTGAGAGGTTGTGTTAACCGGAGCTCCTGAGTGTTGTAATATTATCATAGCAATATGGAAGTTGTAGTTAAGGACCTGGTGACTCTAGTGGGAGCCCTGAGGACAGAGTTGGACTCTCTGCGGGAGGAGGTGCGTCAGCTCAAAAAACAACGAGAAGTAACGAAGGAGGAGACCAGCAGTAAAGGGACCTCGTCTTGGAGAGTTGTGAAAGACAGGGGCCTTAAGAAGACTTTGATAAAGCCGCCTTCAAACGCCATAGCAACTTCTAATTCATTTGACGTTTTGGAGGACGAGTGCTGTGGAGAGACTGTGGATCGCGCAAAAGGGAAAGCAACGAAGAGAAAGGAAGCGCAGGCCCCTCAGAAAGTAAAGGAAGTACCTAAGCAAACATTAGTTGTGGGAGATTCCCAGATAAGGTATTTGGATAGAACGTTTTGTGCTAGAGATAGGGGGAACAGGTTAAGGGTTTGCTATCCCGGAGCTGGCATTGGTGATATTATAAACAACATGAATGATATTATGGCTGGTAATGGGAACAATCCCATTATTTGCATTAGCGTGGGAGGAAATGATGTTGGTCGAGTTAGGAGTGAGGAACTGATTCAGAGGTATAAAACAGCCATAGAGTTAGTTAGGAGCAAGGGAGGAATCCCGATCATATGTGGCATTCTTCCAAGAAAGGGAGTGGGAAATGAATGGATATCGAGGGCACTTGGTGTCAATTGCCGGCTGGAAAGATATTGCAAATCAAATGCAATATCTTTCATAGACAACTGGGAACACTTCTATGGAAGAAATGAAATGTATGCTCGTGATGGGGTGCATCTATCGAGAGCTGGGGTTGTTGCTGTTGCGAACTCGTTAGAAGAAGTGGTTAGAGGTGTTTGTTTGGGTTTAAACTGTTAGTAGATAGAGGTATGGGAATTGATTTGGAGGAAGGAGGTAATAAAAGTATGTGTTTGTGGGAGAAAGGAATTGGCAAAACGATCAGGGAAAGAGAAGGTCCGCAAAATAACAATTCACTTAGGGTATATTACACTAACAGTAGAAGTCTAAGAAATAAAATTAACGAATTAAATGCTCTTGTCTGCACAGAAAAAATAGATATTATTGCACTTACCGAAACGTGGATGAATGTAGAAAATAGAGAACTATTAGCTGAATATCAAATATATGGATTTAAACTATTTCACACAGATAGATATATTAGACGAGGTGGTGGAGTAGCCATATATGTTAGGGACAATTTGAAATGTAGTCTCAAAGAGGGAATCAAAACAGAGCCACACTCAGAAACTATTTGGATTGAATTACACGAAAAAGCTAATAATATTATAATAGGAGTAATATATAGGCCACCAAATTTAGACAGAATGGAAGCAAAGCATCTATGGGATGAAATATCTAGAGCATCTAGATCTAACAGTATTTATGTCATGGGTGACTTTAATTTTAGCGGAATAAACTGGTTGAACAAAACAGGGAATAGTGAAGCAGAAGATTTTCTAGAATTAATTGACGATTGCTTTCTTACGCAACACATTAAGGAGCCAACACGGGAAAATAATATTTTAGATTTAGTGTTAACTAACAGGGAAACGCAAATTAATGACATCGAAATAGGGAGTGAGCTAGGGAGCAGTGATCACAAAGAAATCAGATTTAGCATAGAATGGAATAGACCAGTAGGAGAAAATTCTGTTAAAGTGCCAGATTTTCGAAAAGCTGATTTTAATAGCCTAAGAAATTTTTTGGGTCAAATTGATTGGAAAGGCTTGGGTATGGGGTGTGGGCCGGTCTTGGAGCGAGACATGAACCCAGCGATAGGTGACTTAAATGGGGATTTCGATGTGGATTCAATATATAACTTATTTAAGAATATTCTAAACAAAGCACAGGAACGTAGTATACCATACAAATTGAATAGATCGTATACTAATGACCCAAAGTGGATAACAAAGAATTTGAAGAACCTTATAGGTAAAAAGAGAGCTTGGTACAAAAGGATTAAAAATGGGGAGGTCACTTTAGAACAGGAATTCGTACAACTGGTTAGAAATGTTAAAAAAGAGATAAGGAAAGCAAAAAGAAACTATGAAGTTCGCATAGCAGGGCAAGCAAAGACAAATCCTAAAGGGTTTTTTCAGTTATATCGTACTAAGACTAGGGAAAGGATAGGTCCATTAAAAACTGAGACAGGTCAAATAACAGATAGTGATGAAGAGATGAGTAGTATTTTTAATAAATATTTTGTATCTGTATTTACTAAAGAGGAACTTAACAATATGCCTTCAGCCGAACAAGTCTATGTGGGTGGGGACGAGGACAGGTTGACGAGTTTAGCAGTTACCAGGGAGGATGTTCTTAAACAAATAGTAAAACTCAAACCAAACAAATCCCCAGGGCCGGATGAAGTGTTTGCCAGGGTGCTTAAAGAATGCAAAGAGGAGCTTTGTGACCCACTGTCAACCATATTTAATAAATCAATAGAGTCAGGCAGAGTGCCAGAGTTTTGGAAAGTTGCTAATGTGATACCAGTTTTTAAGAAAGGAGATAGATCACTTGCGTCTAACTATCGACCAATTAGCCTAACGTCTATTGTGGGAAAGTTACTCGAATCTATAATAGCAAATAAAATTCGTCTTCATCTTGAAAAACATAAATTAATAATTGAGTCGCAACATGGTTTTATAAATGGCCGTTCATGTTTAACAAATTTGTTATCTTTTTATTCTAGCATTGTTGAGGCAGTTGATAGTGGTAAGGATTGCGATGTTGTATACCTTGACTTTAGCAAAGCTTTTGATACAGTGCCACATGAAAGACTGATTAAAAAAATAGAGTCTCATGGTATTGGGGGTGCTATATTAAGCTGGATTAGGGCATGGCTATACCAAAGGAAACAGAGAGTTAGTATAAATGGAATCAAGTCAGAGTGGGAAAATGTTGTAAGTGGAGTGCCTCAAGGCTCTGTCCTGGGACCTCTGTTGTTTATAATATATATAAATGATTTAGATTCAGGTTTGAGTAGCAACATTTGCAAATTTGCCGATGATACGAAAATCGGTAGGGAAATTAATTCGGAGGAGGACTCACTATCACTTCAAGTTGATCTAGATAGGGTTTTGAAATGGTCAAAGGATTGGCAGATGCAGTTTAATGCTGATAAATGTAAAGTTCTGAGGTTAGGTAATGATGATAGAGTTACAAGATACGAGCTAGATGGTGTTGTGATTGCGAAGTCGGATTGCGAAAGGGATCTGGGAGTTATGATTAGTAAGAATTTAAAACAAAAGGATCAATGCATAAATGTTCGTAATAAGGCAAATCGGACACTTGGATTTATTAATCGCAGCGTTAGTAACAAGACACCTGGTGTGGTTCTCAAGCTATATCTTGCTCTAGTTAGGCCCCATTTAGATTATGCAGTTCAGTTTTGGTCGCCATATTATAGAATGGATATAAATTCACTTGAACGTGTCCAGCGTAGGATGACTAAGTTAATTCCCCAAATTAGAAATCTTTCATATGAAGAAAGATTAACAAAGCTTAAGTTGCATTCACTGGAAAGGCGAAGAGTTAGGGGTGACATGATAGTGGTTTACAAGTGGATGAATGGACATAACCGGGGGGATATTAATAGGGTATTAAAAGTATCAACACAGGACAGAACACGAAACAATGGATATAAATTGGATAAGTTTAGATTTAGGAAAGACTTGGGTAAATACTGGTTCAGTAACAGGGTTGTTGATTTGTGGAACCAATTGCCGCGTAACATTGTGGAGGTGGGGTCCCTCGATTGTTTCAAGCACGGGTTGGACAAGTATATGAGTGGGATTGGGTGGTTATAGAATAGGAGCTGCCTCGTATGGGCCAATAGGCCTTCTGCAGTTACCTTTGTTCTTATGTTCTTATGTTCTTAAAAGGAATTCCTGCAAGCCCAGTCGCATATATAAATTATCGAGTCCTTCAAAAAGTGATTGATCTGGCTTCACCAATGGATATAAAGTCACACAACGCATGATTGTTCTAAGCCCTCATTTCCCATGTCCAATACCTTGGATAACAACTGTGTAGTAGTCCGACAGTGTGTGGATACTAATTTACACGGTTCAATATATGTGCGATTGTCATGACAACTCCAGAAGCTGTCGAGGAAAACTGAATATACGACACTACTTGTAATATTAATGTTGTTACGTCTGACAATTATTGTTCACTTTGTTTTAGCCACTGGAAAGATTAACGAATGTTTCATCGAAACGCATCCTTGAGCAGCACAAACCAAGCTCATTAAATACTGTAAAGTTAGTTTCTGAGAGTTAATTTTTCAATTTCCCTCCTAAGTTAGGATGAACATAAGAATTATAGAAAAAATTCGGGTTTGAATCAACAGTTACTAATCGTGTTAGTTACGACAGTTTTGGTCATATTCAATAACAAGTGCTTGCAGCATGAGCCTACCTGCTTGACAAGCTAGTTTCCTTTGTGGTAATTAGATAGTTACTTCCTGATACATCTGATTAATGAGTGGTTAGATCAATGGCATTATTTCCCTGATGCCCTCCCTAGCTATGTGACAAGCTGGATCGACCGGCGCGAGGTGCAGAGTGAGAAAGCCAACCTCATGGTGCTCTTCGATAAGTATATCCCCATCTGCCAAGAGATACTTCGCGTACGCTTCAAGAAGATCACTCCCATGCCTGAGATCAGTCACCTGATGATGCTGTGCAACATGCTGGATTGTCTCCTCACTCAGGAGAACGCCCCGCCTGACAGCCCCAAGGAGGTCTACGAGCAATATTTCGTCTTCGCCGCTGTCTGGGCGTTCGGCTCGGCTCTCTACCAGGATGGAGTGAGTCTTAAATTTTGTTTGTTACATAAACTCTCAGATACACCGTGTTTTTAGGGTAATGAAGAATGTATGAGAAAATTGTATGTGCATGCATTCTAAACATGTTGAATTCTGACATCATTCATATTCTGCATTCATAAACCCAAGCATTGAGGGTTTCATACGGAAACCGTACTTATAGTCTTATGACCAATAAAAGGAAATGTAAAAGAACAGGCTAATTAGAAGCAATAACAATCGTTGGTGAAGGCGCAACACAAACCAAACAGTTGGTGAGGGCGCAACACAAACCATACAGTTGGTGAGGGCGCAACACAAACCATACAGTTGGTGAGGGCGCAACACAAACCATACAGTTGGTGAGGGCGCAGCACAAACCATAGAGTTGGTGAGGGCGCAACACAAACCATACAGTTGGTGAAGGCGCAACACAAACCATAGAGTTGGTGAGGGCGCAACACAAACCATACAGTTGGTGAGGGCGCAACACAAACCATACAGTTGGTGAGGGCGCAACACAAACCATACAGTTGGTGAGGGCGCAGCACAAACCATACAGTTGGTGAGGGCGCAGCACAAACCATACAGTTGGTGAGGGCGCAGCACAAACCATACAGTTGGTGAGGGCGCAGCACAAACCATACAGTTGGTGAGGGCGCAGCACAAACCATACAGTTGGTGAGGGCGCAGCACAAACCATACAGTTGGTGAGGGCGCAGCACAAACCATACAGTTGGTAAGGGCGCAACACAAACCATACAGTTGGTAAGGGCGCAACACAAACCATACAGTTGGTGAGAGCGCAACACAAACCATACAGTTGGTGAGGGCGCAACACAAACCATACAGTTGGTGAGGGCGCAACACAAACCATACAGTTGGTGAGGGCGCAACACAAACCATACAGTTGGTAAGGGCGCAGCACAAACCATACAGTTGGTGAGGGCGCAGCACAAACCATACAGTTGGTGAGGGCGCAGCACAAACCATACAGTTGGTAAGGGCGCAACACAAACCATACAGTTGGTAAGGGCGCAACACAAACCATACAGTTGGTGAGAGCGCAACACAAACCATACAGTTGGTGAGGGCGCAGCACAAACCATACAGTTGGTGAGGGCGCAGCACAAACCATACAGTTGGTGAGGGCGCAACGCAAACTATACAGTTGGTGAGGGCGCAGCACAAACCATACAGTGTGGTGAGGGCGCAGCACAAACCATACAGTTGGTGAGGGCGCAACACAAACCATACAGTTGGTAAGGGCGCAGCACAAACCATACAGTGTGGTGAGGGCGCAGCACAAACTATACAGTTGGTGAAGGCGCAACACAAACCATACAGTTGGTGAGGGCGCAGCACAAACCATACAGTGTGGTGAGGGCGCAGCACAAACCATACAGTTGGTGAGGGCGCAGCACAAACCATACAGTTGGTGAGGGCGCAGCACAAACCATACAGTTGGTGAGGGCGCAGCACAAACCATACAGTTGGTGAAGGCGCAACACAAACCATACAGTTGGTGAGGGCGCAACACAAACCATACAGTTGGTGAAGGCGCAGCACAAACTATACAGTTGGTGAGGGCGCAGCACAAACTATACAGTTGGTGAGGGCGCAGCACAAACCATACAGTTGGTGAGGGCGCAGCACCAACCATACAGTTGGTGAAGGCGCAACACAAGCCATACAGCTGCAACAACGACAGACGCCGCTAAGTTACGCCTCGCTCCAAACCACGACCCAACACTGCTTCATCTTCTCCCTCTTTACTACCCACTCCCAGAACATCGACTACCGCGTTGAGTTTAGTAAGTGGTTCCAGCAAGAGTTTCGGACAGTCAAGTTCCCTGGAGAAGGCACAGTCTTCGACTACTTCATAGAGCGTGACAGCCTGAGGTTCGCGCTCTGGTCTGAGAAGATTCCTAAGTTCGAGCTGGACCCGGACACTCCACTTCAGGTAAGTTTTGGTGGGTTCTTTTACCCAGTTCATACCTTTAATTTCAGGCTCTAATCCATATTTTTGATGACCTCTTTCTACACCGTTTTTTCCTGCAAATTGTGGACAGACTGTTGTGCTGTTGTGTTGTGGTTGTGTCATATATAGGCCGCGTCTGTTCGTTTAGAACATATGACGGTGCCAGAGAAAACTTTTCGTTTAATATTTATTAAATTACAATTGGTTGATTAAGTTTTGAACTTTACAGTAGGCCTATCATGCTACGAAAGGATAATAAGGCCAGGGAGATAGATTATTGATCAAGAAGCATGTTTACGCTAGTCTTGAACGAAGTCAAAGCCCGGAGTAAACTCTCAGTGAACATACACCAATAACAGGTAGACAATCTTGGTGTTTATATACATGATGTCAGCTGTACACATCCTTGGTGTTTATATACATGATGTCAGCAGTACACATCCTTGGTGTTTATATACATGATGTCAGCTGTACACATCCTTGATGATTATTGACATGATGTCAGCTGAACACATCCTTGGTGTTTATATATATATATATATATATATATATATATATATATATATATATATATATATATATATATATATATATATATAACTAACAGCATAAATATACAGAGAAATGTTTTAAGTTGTTCAAAAGGAATGGATTGTGATGTGGTTGTGGTCCAAATGTACTTCCTTTTATGGCTGGTAAGGTTGATAAGAGGTATGGCAACAGTTCTAACTATTCTGCAGAAGTGACGTTAATAGGAAGCTAGGCCTTGGAAATGCATAAGTTGTTTACGTGAAGTAGGCTGGGGGATAGTGTTAGATGGCTCGCACATGAACGTCAAGAGGTGCTATGCTTTCACTGCCTATGATATTACCAAGATAGAGCACTTTACCTTCGGCAAACTTGTACTTGCCCAAACTAATGATGAGGCCGGCCTGGAGAAGCTTTTAGAACAATCGTTGTAGATGTTTTTCCCAGGTGTAGGTTGCTACAAATAGGTCATCCGGGTAGGAGTAGGTATCGTCAAGGTCTTGGATGACGAGGTTGACAGCTCGCTGGAAGGTAGCTGGGGCATTGCAGAGTCCAAAAGGCAGTCGCTCATATCTAAAGAAACCGAAAAGCATGGTGAAAGTAGAAATGTCCTAAGCACACTCTGTATGACTGATCTGGTAATAGCCCTTCAAGATGACTATTTGAGACAAGAATTTAGAGTTACCGATGGCATCTAGGATGTCGTCGATGGAAGGCAAAGGGTAGGAATCTTTAAATGTGACAGAGTTTAATTTGTGGTAATCGGTGCACAGTCTTACCTAGCTGTGTGGCTTGGGCAACCAAGATACAGGGAGAGGCCCAAAGGGACTCACAAGGTGTGGCCAATCAATTACTGAGGAGGTACTGAACTTCGGCGAGCATGGCTTCCCTCTCCTGCGAACTGATGCGGTAGTACGGTTGACGGATGGTTATTGTTTCAGGAAGCAGCTTGACGTCAAGGCGCACTAAAGTACATTCCAGAGGAGTGTCTTGGAACAGGACTTTATGAGTAGAGATTAGTTGGATCATAGGAGTACTGTTATTGGAATGCTGTAAGTACTTAGGAAGATCGTTCATAATATCACAGTTGGAGATCACTGGGTTAGAGTCATTGCAGTCAGGAGAAGAAGCAGGGTTGGTATCACTGTTGGAATACGCATCCATAAAAGCGGATACAGGCATCAATACAGGTGGAGTATTACCTTGGTAGAGCTTGAGCAGGTTGACGTGGCAAAGTTGTCTTACGCCGCCGATCATGAGTCTCTAGAATGTAGTCATTGTTGTTCCTGCAGTCTTTGATGTGGTAGGGACCTGAAAACTTACTCTGGGAGGGAGAGGTTGATATAGGAAAATATGCCAAAAACAAATCTCCTACACTGAACTTTGTAACTTTAGTATTATGATCAAAATGTGCTTTTTTTGTTTAGATGCTGATAAGTTAGCACTGGCAAATTGATGTACTCTTTCAGGAATGTGTTTAAATTTTTTAAGAAACTAAGCCACAATAAGAGAATCACTGAAGGTGTTTGATATTAAAGAATCTTTAAATGCTTTGAGGGAGCTTTTCCACTTTCGACCGTAGAGCATCGCATAAGGTGATACTCCAAGGGACTCATTAGAAAGGCAGAAAATGCACAAGATGATGTTTAATTGCTTATCCCAATCTTTCTCTGTACTAATGCAAAGCGTTCTTTAAAGTGACTTGATAGTTTGATGACTACATTCTAGAGATCCCTGTGAAGCAGGATGATAGGGGCTAGACAATACGGGAATTATGTTGAATTCCTTAAGGGTTTTCTTAAATAACTCGCTGGTGAAGTTTGTGCCACAGTCACTCTGAATCTCCTTTGGAAATCCGTACTGCTTGATGATCTTCAGAAGATGCTTGACAACTGTAGCAGCAGTGATGTTCCTGACGGGAATTGCTATAGGGAACCTGTTGGTTGGACACATAATGGTGATGAATTAATGGTTGCCGGAATTTGTTGTAGGTAGAGGCCCAACACAGTCGATGTTTAGTTTTGAGAAAGGTTCTGAAGGCACAGGAATAGAAATCAGTATTGCCTTAGGAATAGAAGTATTGGGATTACCTGTAATTTGCCAAGTATGAAAAGTATTCACAAAGGTTCTCACGTCTCATGCAATGCCTGACCAAAATAGTCTTGTAATTGGGCATGTTAGGTCTTGTTGATGCCCTAATGGGACATCAGGCCAAGGGCCAAGTCTACAACATTATTATGTAAATATGTGAGAACTATCAACTGAGTCACATAAGGCAGAGGATATTAGGGCTAAAGTTTACTGGATTTGAATCTGCAGTATGAAAAATGGTTTTCGTTAATGAAATAACCTGGGATGGAATCAGTCTTAGTTTGAACCTGAAAGAACAAGGGAGTTAAAAAAATGTCAGCTTCTTGTAACTTACAGAACTCCAACAGGTTGAGATTCGGTGGGAGGCCAGGTGAATCTTGAGGGACAGATGTGGATACTTGTGGTGGTTGAGCGGCTTGAGCATGATTAGTCACTAGGACAGGCTGGGTGATGCCATCTGTTTCTTCTGTCACCCGTATCTCTATGGCATACTTCATTGCAGGATCTTCTTCCGTAGTTGAGTCACATACCTGTGGTTTGTCGCATTAATTAAATTGGTGTCGTCCTGTTGGTAGCCAAGTCGTTGCCTAGGAGAAGTGGAATTCCTGGCATGGGGGAAAAGTTTCTCCCGAATGGCGACTTGGACTTCTCCATGAATGAAGGGACAATGCAGGTGAACTATGGCGAGCAGGTAAGGTGTGGTTACAGTGAAGTCGGTGATGAGGACAGTTTCTCCAGTGTAGGTGACTTTAGGTCCAGCGGCTTTGAGTAGGATACTTTGTAGAGAAGTTGTATCCCTCAAGTTGCTCACTTAAACTTTTCCATCAGAATAACTACCGTTGGCAGAGAGTTTCTGTATACACATGTCTGTGAAATGAAGCAAGATCAGAAGCTGGAACATTAGTATGAAATAGGCTTGGGAGGTTAATGTTTAGGCGTCTGTGAATCATTGCTAGTTTTACAATGGGGATTGGAACATTTCTCGATGGTGTGTCCATAGGTTTTACAGTACCTGCAGTAAAATGTATAGGTAACTTTTATTTGACTTCCTTTAGCTCGACTAGACCAAGATGGTTTACTGGAATATGAATCATATGATTTGTGAATCAAACTATAAGTATCAGCCAACTGTGCACATCTATATGTGGGTTAGGTACATGGTGCATGAATTCTTCCAGCAGAATTAATTTAACTCAGAGAAGGGGGTAATATGGGTTGACTCCAGACATTTTAAGAAATATCTTGTCCTCGTCTATACATATTCAACATAGGTAGAGGCACCGGATTTAACATAATCTCTGAAACGTTGGCGATAACTTTCTGTGGATAGTGGATAGGCATCTAAAACTGCTTACTTTAGTATCTGGTAATCAGTCTCGGTGGCAAAAGTAGCGAGGGTCAAGGCAGCTCTTCCGGTAAGAAGAGCTCTGAGAAGTACCAACCATTGGTTCTGAGGCCAGCCGAGTTGAGTAGCCATAGCTTCAAATAAAGTGAAAAATGAATCCATCTCTGTCTCTACAAAAGGCGACATCATTTTGATACGCTGAGTACGATTAAAACGTACCAGTAGGTTGGCTTCTGCTTCCTGGCACTGAGTGGTGTGGGTAGTTTAAAGTTCCAACTCCTTACATCGGAGCTCTTGCGTGGAGGCAGCTTTCTCTTGTTCTAATCGGAGCGCGATGGTAGCTTCACTTTCTCCATATTCTCTCTCTTGAGTTGAAGTTCTTGCACCAGGTCCTGGAGTCATTCTTGTTCGCGTTCACGTTGCAGGTCAGCTTCCTGCATTCTCGTTTCCCGTTTTCGTACATCATTCTCGGCTTCCATGCATGCTAATTCGATCTTCAGTTTCAAGACGGCGAGTGCAGTTTTATCAGCAATTTGATATTGTTCCTGCAGCTCTGAAGGGATAAGATCATTATCAGCTAAATAATCTATTATCATATTATGAAGTTCGGTTTTGGTGGCATCATTGGGAGGCAAGAGGCGATACTCTGTGGTTAAAATAAGTGATTCGGCTTTCGTGGCGCGATTTAAACTAGCTATCTCCTCCTCCTCCTCCTCCTCCGGGTTGAAACGAAAGGCTTCTAAGCGAAACACTGGGTAATGTACAGAGACAAGTAATAAAAATTGGAAAAATTATGCTCGTGTTCTCCTGTAAGTGTATCAATATGTGAGAATTATCAGATTAACTTCACAGACAGGAGAATGGATATTATTGAACTGGCAACACTGTACGGACTTAACTATCGTGTAGGGCAATAATAAATTTACGAGGAAAGTTACTGAAACATATATGATAAATTGAACTAAATCTTGAACTTTAGTAAGGACTTTGAGAAATACAATAATTAACTGTCTTGAGCTAGTTCAATATAAGAATGATGTAGGGTACTATACTGGAGTACTATACCTGGTACTCAACTATTAGTGAGGATAAGGGCAAGAAGTGTCCTACTGAAAGCTAAGTAATTAACTGCGGAGACACTATTCTTTGTGCTCTGGAAAATAACAGTAATCTCCCAACCTGGGCAATTAATCACAAACTTTGAACGAATACTTATGGGGTGCGGAGAGTGTCAACACTGTGACGAGAACTGCTGTATGAGTCTCAAACGTACAACTCAGTCCTGAATGCGAACGGAGCTTAAGTCTGATACTTCCTCCTAAGTTCGCACTGCAAAGTTGAACGTTATAGTTTGGAGACAAACCAAAGTACCAGAGTACGCGAGGGGGTGATATGTCTCAGTGAGCCTCTTCTGTAGGGGACAAAATTAATATGGGTAAACAAAATATAGCAAAGGTTTATAAGACTAACCATTACGAGCATGAATTTGTACATAAAACACCACGTAATCAAAAGTCAATCTAATAAACAGATCACAAATTGCTACACCTGTAATGTAAATGAATTTAGTCATCAACGATAAAACCTCAAAACGAGTTCTGTAATGGAAACAAGTGTAAAAGCCAAGTAAAACAACTGAACGCAACATTAAGCAAAGGGTGCTAAGAGTATTATCTGACACAGTCTCCTAGGACAGGCCCCCACGTTTATGCGACGTTATAGTGCAGTAGTGCAGGAAATACCAAAGCAGCTGGAATTGTCCTTGAGCACATCTTTTTTATTGATATATAAAAAAAAAAATTACAAAAACAGGGAACAAGTGCAAAACAACATATAAATACAAACAATCGTGCTTATAGCAAAATACCATGAAACAGACATAAAATACATACAAAGGGTCACAGGAAAGCACTCAGGACACACGCAAAGAAACCCACAAACAGCACGGGACAGAAAATGCATATAATACACAACACATCAATGACATAAGGACAATAACAAAAATGTACAAGAAAAAATACACAAAATTTACAACAAATATACAGAAAGCTAACCCCCCCTAAAACAGAAAAGGGGAGTAAATTAAAACACAAGCACGGGCCGCCTGACCCCGCACACAAAGGACCAGGGGCCAGATTCACGAAAGTACTTACGCAAGCACTTACGAACCTGTACATCTTTTCTCAATCTTTGGCGGCTTTGTTTCCAATTATTGAACAGTTAATGAGCTCCGAAGCACCAGGAGGCTGTTTATAACAATAACAACAGTTGATTGTGAAGTTTTCACGCTTGTAAACTGTTTAATAAATGTAACCAAAGCCGTCAAAGATTGAGGAAAGATGTACACATTCGTAAGTATTTGCGTAAGTGCTTTCGTGAATCTGGCCCCAGAACCGGACACAAATGTGGGCACCAGTAACAAATTAACATGAAATCCAAACTACATATTAGAACATAAATAACATAAAATATGTACAAAGAATAAAGCAAATACAAGGACAAGAAATAATCATACGCACACACAACCCATGCGACATGCACAACCACACCACCCCACACCAGGACGCCCCCCACCCCAACACACGGGGCGCGCGCAACGACAGGAAAGAAAGAACACCAAACACCCTCAACCGCACACAACCACAACACAAACACCCATACCAAAGGCAAAGCACAAAACAAAACAGGCCACGCAGGAGCCAGGAACAGACACCCACACCACACACACGCATATTCAAGGACACCCACCTGTGCACGCAGGGACTGGGGAAATGTCACGCACAACACAGACATAAACCAACCACACGAATCACTCATACTTCTCTGGGTACTCCCGAGCCGAAAACCGTAAGCATCCCAAACAAGTTGGTCGCCTTCAGCAAGCGGACATCCAGGAGGCGCAATAAGCCGAGGCATCGAATCCGGCACGTCCATGACGAAACACTGCGCCTGCGGAACCCAAATGGTAGACGGGCACCAGGGAACAGGACGCACCAGGTCATCAGTCGGAAAACACAGAGATGTCTTTGATCTATCAATCACCTCACCGGACGGGAGGACGAAAGGGATGGGTTTCCACCTAGGAAGCTGGTCACAGGGTCGCACACTCGGAAGAACACCAGGCTGCCCAGCAGGCCACACACCGACCCGCCCACTAGAGCGCGCACTTTATTCGACGCCGGGCATCGCACCGAGCCTCGCTGAGAGTGGCTCCGCAGGCGCCTCAGTGCCACCACCAATCGGAACAGGAGCAGAGGCCTCCGTTGCACATCCTTCAACAACACCATTACGAGGTCGCGGTCACCAGGGGCCACCACCCAATGAGGAGAGCCACCAGCAGGGGGCACAGCATCCAACACAGAAGGCACCACAGGAGGCAGCACAACGTCGCCCACAGCATCATCATCCATAACGGCACGCTCCTCTGCCCACGTCCGGCGAGGTGACGCACCCCAAGCCGAACGACGTCGCTTAGAAATAGGCCGTTGATCGTCGGAACTGTCACCCCCTGCAAGCGGAGCCCCAGAAAAACCATCAGCAGGCGGCCCCAAAGCCGGAGCAGCACGACCATGCTCAACGGCAGCCTCAACGACGCGGGGCAAAAAGCCACTACCATCCATGGAGACCGGAGGCGATGAAGGAAGAGACATAGAAGGCATAAGGGTAGACTCCAGCACACATAAGGAATTCAGAGAGGACGACGGAACCGGCAGAGGAGAAGAGGCACGTGGTAACGAGGAAACTACCAGAGGCGACGAGGCAGAGGGCGTGGGCGGAGTCACACTCCCCAACGCCCCGACAGCCCCAGGACGCACAAGTTCTTCAGCAGGAGATGCAGGCGCCACCCCTACAGCACCATCCAAGGTCACCATGGAAGCAACCAGATGCGGATGCACCTCTGCATCCACCGAACGGCGAAGGTCCGAAGCAGGTGCCCCTAAGTCCCCCGAGCTCACCGGTGGGGCAGACAGATCAGGTCCAGATGGAGCGGCAGCTGGAACCGCCGCAGGAACCCCATCATGAACCTGAACAGAGCGAGCAGCCGCTGGGGAATCCCCACGCACAGACAAGTGGGGACAGTCATCCTCCAGGAAAACTGAAGGGGCCACAGCACAAGGAGCGTCGCAACCAGCCGCTACGTGGCCCTCAGCACCACATCGAAAACACGTGCTGGTTTGACCTTGATAAAAGGTCCGCATAGAGAGCCCACGAAACGAAACCCTGAATGGTATGGGGCTCGTGATCCACATGACGAGCGTGCGTGTACCCAGCCGGTCTCCCTTCAGCAAGCCGCACTCAAAATGTTGAACCGGTACTTCACCAACGTCCCAAACCGTGTAAACATGGACATGAGTTCTGCCTCAGGGAAGGTCACTGGCACGCCATGAACACTCACAAACGACAAGGGGCCCCCAGGGATCCGAGATCTCCACAGACACAGCCGAAGCCGGAAGAGGAATCGAGCGTGCATCCCAGGGAGCCACAAACTCCTGGTAAACATGTGACATGGCAAATGACACCACAACACGGGTAGGCGATAACTTCTCGAGTCCAAGGAGATTGGGGACGTCGACACGGAGCACGTCCGGGAGAGCAATCTCCACAATGGGCCAGTCCACAGCAGTAGAAAAATCCAACCGCACAGTATTGTAGAGGTGACCCACGTGTTACAACAATAGTACAGTAATATTTCACCTGGAACTGTCGTCGTAGGGAGAGGAAGGGCTGGTAGGGTAGGTGGAGCAAGTCTAGGCTCCTCAGGAAGGGTAGGACAGAGGGAGTCAATGCCTCTTAGGGGTCCTATGGGCACATATCCTAAGTGCCAGTGGTGCCGGGCAGGCGTCGTCCGCGTTGGGTTACATGCAGTTCAAATCTGGCCCACTCGGCCTGCGCGGGCTGCCGCGCGGGTAGGCCGTGCGCCGTCGTCGTCCACTAATCAGGGCACAGCCCTGCCTATACTGTAAAATGTCTCCTTGGCGGGCACTTTGAATGTGGTTCCCTCTACACTCCTCCCGTCCCTATAGAACAATGGGTATGTTGGAGGGAAAACGTTTCACTATATACAACATGTCTTTTTTGTAAAAAAGTCTGGTTTCATGAATGGGTCCTATTACAATTATTACCCGTATTATCTTTGCACTGTACACGAACATTACGATTATTACCCGTATTATCTTTGCACTATACACGAACTGTTTCAACATTGCATAGACTACACTATTCCCTTTCCTTTTTTCTTTTTTTTTTCTTTTCAGCTTCACTCTTAGGAATTTACTCCGTCCTAACAATATTCCTCGCACCGAAGCGCTGCTCCTTGAATGTGAGTCCTTTGACAGAGCAACCCTCTTCCCACATCTCACCCCCAGGATCCCAAGGGAAAGCAATTGGATCTATGCCTTCCAAGAACTGACCAAATGCTAGTTCATTCTTTATTTTCTTCTGAGCCCTCCTTTCCACATTGTGTCTTAACGGGCCCCACTTCCTGTGAGAATTTTGCTTTGCTTCCTGATCCAGACCTGTTTGTTCAGTAGTGGCATGGTCCCGAATTGCCACTTTTGTCCTGCATTGGATTCCTGAAGGAGCCTCACTTGACGAGTTCTCACTTAGCATAACCAAACTCTGCTGGTTGTATGTGTCTGATGTGCTAATGTCCATGTCCCCCCTGTCAGTGTGAGCCGAGATGTCTTCCACACCTCTAGACAATATCTGGTCAGCATCTTGCTCCGATGCCCCTCCTTGGCCTGTTATGCACTGGGTCGGATTTAGACCGAATGAGCCGACCCGGCAGCGTTTAAAGACGAATTCTGGTCCTTGAATGAAACATGTGGCCTGTTGCCCGAGGTGTCCCCGTGCTGGCGGACTGCTTCCTCATCCCTTTCGGATTCCTCACAGTCCCGAGCAAAATGACCCTCTTTCCCACACCTGTAGCACTGAACAGGTCGCCTAGGGGATGGGCTACGGCGATGCTGTGGTGACATAAGAGCAACTGTAAGGTGCCTCAAACTCTCACACACCTGGTCCAATCTCCCGTTGGTCTCTGAGATACCTGCTACCAAGGTGTCCAACTTCGCCTCCACGCCCCTGGAAGATAAAGGATGCGAGCCCGCACTCGATGGTCGGCAAGTGTTGATTCCAAAACCTGAAGAGCTGGTAGTCGGTGACGTGCCTGGGGAGCTGGGAAGGGCGAGTGTCGAGCGCCGAGAAGCGTCATTACTCCTGGGTGGCCGCTCATACTGGGAGTACCTTCCCACTGCATTCACTCGCACTGCTGGACCTTGGGGCACTCGGTGATGGGAGTCGTATCCTTTGGAACCTGAGGAACCGTGGATCGCTATGGCATTGTGCTGGAAGGTTTGGGCCCGATCGATAGCCTCCTCCATGGAGGAGTTCCTCGCATTGGAAATGTATCCTGCCAGACTCTTATCCTGTAATCCCTGGCCAAATCTCATTACTGCGATTTGTTCCACTTCCCATCGTGGCACATGTTTGTAGGCCCGATGAGCCAAGTGATGGGCCCTATCTGCCCAATCAGCGATATCCTCTTCTGGTTCCTGCTGAGCCTGGTTAAACTTCATCATGGCTACATCCAGAACTTCCCTATCGCCAAATCGCTTGATCATCTTATGCATCATGCGATTATAATCGATCGACGGTTCTCTGTCCAGTAAGTAATTGTAAAAATCACTTGCCTTACCCTTGAGGCACCACCCTAACTGTGTCAATAACGTAGGTCCGCTCCAGTCCTTTTCCGAGGCATAAGACGTGAAACGGCGGTAGAAGGTGGCCCAATCTGACTTCCCGTCATAGTCCAACGCCCGAGGTGGTGTGCGGAAGGTCTCTTTCTGTTGGCGATAACCTGTCCGCCTGCTGCGGGATAGAGAGGCATCCGAATCGGAAGTCAGAGAGCTGTGTGACGAGTGTCGAGCTGTCCGTCTCCTTGATCGAGCCGATCGATGGCGGGAGGGGCTCCCCTGCCGAGTACCTTGCTGGCCACTAGCCCTGGAGTAAGCTGGTGACTGAGGTCGACGTCCACGTTGGCTGCTGCTGGCGGCACCCCTAGAGGAGTGGCGGGTTCCCGTTTCGCTGGACGAGGACGATGAACGACTTCCTGCCCCCTGACCTAAGGGCCCGGGGCCCTGAAGGGACGGGTCCACCTCAAACGATATAGCAGCCATCAACTCGGGTTTGGCCCGAAGGCAGTTGATATCATAAATGTTGTCCTCCGTGATCACGTGGCGATGCCGAAACTTGATAATGCGAGCGGCCAATTTATCTCCTACACCCGGTAGCAGCTGCAGCTCAGCAGCCGAAGCAGAGTTTATCTTGATTAGAGCCATTGTGCTGGTGTCGAAAGTTAAAGCTCTGATATATCGTGCCACACCTGGTAATAAGCCTTAGATCTGGGGCCAGGCACCTCACATGTATACAAAAAAAAAAAAAAAAAAACACAAGACACCAATGGCCACACTTAAGGTTCCAATGTTCAGAGATAGGGATAAATGTTCCACAAGGAAAAATAAGCACTGCACAGTCAATAATGTAAATGATGAGGCCAGGTGGGTTTCAAGCAACATAAAACACTGCACACTTAATTGGTACCTAAATCCCTTGAGGCTTAGACAAAAACTGGGCACTTACTGCACTTGCAAAGCTGGAAAATCTTTTGACAAGCAATGTGCTTGATTTTCATAAGCACTGGGCTGAGGGTTCTCAAAAACACTTTTTTCAGGTGAACGTGTGGAACTGTGTGCAGGGCGGATCACCATCCACCTTAAATCTGGTATGAACACAAACTCACTGGCTCACTTAATGTATCTCTTCCCCTTGAGCCGTTACTTCTGTAGAAAGCCTAGAACAGGTTACGTCTAGTTAACAGTAGAGATGAGAAAATAACAGACCTGTAGCAAGCACCCTGCAGAGCTGGGACCAGCGTCGCTGTAGTAAACACGCTGGAGACGGATGCGCTCGGGAACGACAGCCTGAAATCCTCCGCGAGCGGATTCGTAAACAATACAGGTCGGGTATGCTCATGAACGGTGGCCCGTATTCCGTGTGAATGGTGGTACTCGTCTCCCCTTCTTCAAAGAACTTGGGGGCCGCGGGAATCGGTGCTTGGGGGACAAGACAATAAAATGCAACAAATCCGGAGAAATAATCCGTATAAAACACTGATAACTGGAACTTATGGAGAATCTTGGGGGATTGCACGAGATGTGGAATAAAACATATGCACAAAAAAAACAGGGGTTGAAATATCTTGGGCACCGCTATTGAACAACAAACCGAAGAACATCTATGGTGCAACCAAAGCCAGTAATTCGAGACTGGAACCGTTGAACACTATCTAAGACGTCTTGACTGAAGTCGGCAGAACGATGATGCAGATATCTTGGCGAGGTCCTCTTGATCACCGCGTGGGAACGTTTACTCACTGCGCCAATGTAGAGGTGACCCACGTGTTACAACAATAGTACAGTAATATTTCACCTGGAACTGTCGTCGTAGGGAGAGGAAGGGCTGGTAGGGTAGGTGGAGCAAGTCTAGGCTCCTCAGGAAGGGTAGGACAGAGGGAGTCAATGCCTCTTAGGGGTCCTATGGGCACATATCCTAAGTGCCAGTGGTGCCGGGCAGGCGTCGTCCGCGTTGGGTTACATGCAGTTCAAATCTGGCCCACTCGGCCTGCGCGGGCTGCCGCGCGGGTAGGCCGTGCGCCGTCGTCGTCCACTAATCAGGGCACAGCCCTGCCTATACTGTAAAATGTCTCCTTGGCGGGCACTTTGAATGTGGTTCCCTCTACACTATCCACCCGGCGAATACGGCTACCAACAGCCGCGGCCATACCGCCAGGCGGAGCCCTGACTAGCAGGAAACTCCTTACCTTCCACAGCAAACTACCACTCAACAACGCCAAACGACGACTCTGCTTGTGCACATAAAACAAAAAAAAAGTAAAAAAGTAAATAAAAGCTGCTTAGCCTTTGCAGTGTTTAAAGTTGTAGGAATAAACAATTAAACACTTTGCTGTAAACTGAACTATAACAACAAAATGCATTTTTCGCCAAACACGAGAAATTAATCAATTTACTCTACTTGAAAAACAAAAGAGTGACTTAATCTTTACATTAGTCCACACGTCCACAGCAAGTGATGGAGGCGAAGTGTAGATTCCAGGAGTTCCAGTAGTATGTTGTTGTTGTTGTTGAGTTAAGGGCGACGACGATCGTGGGATCGGATGCGCCCCGGCGTACCCGTGAAGGGTGAATCGCAAAGCCAGGAAAGGCGAAACGCTAAGCCAAAACGCGAAACGAGTGACGCCAAGCACTAGAAACTAATATGCCACATGGCAAAGCTACGCACAAAGGGAGAGGCAGAAGCACATAATAGAACAGGGCAAACAAATAGCCAGAAGGGCACACAGCATGTCAGAGCAAATACACAAGAAATCAGAGCACATATTTGTCCGGGAACTTGGCCCGCGGGAATCTTACATTGAACGCCTCCCAGAGCACCCATTGCCAAGGGTCTCGTCCATCCACCGGGGACGCCATAACATCCGGAACCGGGGCAACAAACGCCCGCAAACTGGGGACCCAGATAGTAGAACTCTTGAGGCGAGAAGTCGCCACTCGCCCCCACAGGAAGGGAACTTGCCCCCCACGAAAGCACTCCGGTCCGTCAGACAGCAGTAACTCGGCAATTTTCGACCAGTGACCCGGTGGCATCACAGACGCTGGCAACACGTCCCCCAGGGCCCCAACGCGCACCGGCACCACAAGGGTACTCGCGGCCCCGGGCACACCACCAGACAACAGCAGGGAACCCGGACGGCGTGCATCCTTCCGTAACGTCACCACCAGGCCACGCCCAGCACCAGAGTCCACACCATCCCTGGCAGCGGAAGCCACCATCCCCCACTGTGGAGAGTCCCCCGGCGGAGAAAGAGCCGAAGGCACGTCCGAGACACAGGCACCAGCACCGGCAGGCACATGGACCTCCGCCACCACGAACCGCAGAGACATCGACGCATCCGTATCCACACTGTCAACATCCGAAGCCTCACAAGCTGAAGCTGGTCACTGAAGTCACCAGCGTCGGCCCAGGAAGAAGACGAACGCCGGGAACGTTTGGGCACCGGCCGGATGTCGTCAGAGCCGGTAAGTGACCCAGAAACACGGGTACCACGAGCCGAAGGAACCGACGCCAGTACGGCAGCAGCCTCAACCACAGGGGGAACCGGGCCACACACAGCAGGAGGCTCCGCAGCCACCCCAGCACCAAGCACATCCGGGACCCGAGTCACGGACACAGGGCCAGGGGCAGCATCAGAAGACGAGGGAGAAGACAGCGACGTCACACAGGGAGCTCCAGGAAGGCTCACGGGAGCAGCTGGGACAGCGACAGGATCAGGCAGACCAACCGACGGCACCTCAAGAACCGGAGGAGGGACGGCAACAATCGGAGGAACGGCAGGCGCCGCCGGGGAAGCTGCACCAGCGAACGGTCGCCCACCTCCTCACCCCCGGAGTCCTCCTCCAGAGGGAGCGACGGGAAATCCTCCTCACGGAACAAGTTCACAGGAGCGACCGGATCAGCAGTACACCCGGCAGCCTGATGCCCCAACAAGCCACACCGGAAGCAAGTACGGGGTTGCCGGGCATAAAACACACGCACGTAGTACCCCCAACAGCCAGACAGAGCACGGTATGTCCGACCTCAGTCGCATCCCGAGGGTCCGAATGTTGGTCTTCACACCCGAATACGTGCCAGACGACAGGGAGTTCATCCGCACACTGACGACGGAGCCGTACCTCTGGAAGAACTTCCGGAGGAGAGTCTCAGGAAACTCCATGGGGGCACCATGAACACTGACATACGACACAGCACCACTACGGTCTGAAATGGTCACAGACCCGGTGCCGTCCTGTAACTGCAAAGTACGTCCCTCGTACCTCCGTAAGAAAGCATGGTACACCGCCTCACCCACAAACTTGATAACAACACGGTGAGCAGTTACCAGCTCAATGCCATATACGTCCCCAACCGGGACACGAAGCATGTCACTCAACACCACGTCCACCAGCAGGTAACCAGCACGGCCAGTAAACTCCAATCCGATGGAGTTTAACCGCACGACAGCGGGAATAGGGCCGCCCATCGCAAAACACGCCACGTCTCCACCACCAGGAACAGCAGGGAGGGTAAACACCCCCACACCCCCTGCCGGCGAAAACGGCAACTACCACAAACTGTCGGAGCGGACAAGTGACACGTCCTCACTCAACGGCAGCGCAGGTGGAACCCGTTCCAGTAGTAGTCTGCTCTTTCAACAATGTTGTTGTTGTTTTTGTTGTTATAGATTCAGCTACTTGGAACAAGTTCCAAGTAGCACGGGCTATGGTAAACCCGTAACTTACCTGGCACAGGAGTGGGGCAAGTACCACGGGCTATGGTGAGCCCTTGGTGGACTTACCTGGCACAGGAGTGGGGCAAGTACCACGGGCTATGGTGAGGCCTTGGTGGACTTACCTGGCACAGGAGCGGGTCTTTCAACGAACCGGCAGGTGCCGTTATACACCTCCGGGTGACATCACGTCTGGTGGTAAGGTGTGGCGTCGACGAGAAATCGGCGACATAACTAGCTGTTGTTGTTGTTATAGATTCAGCTACTCGGAACAAGTTCCAAGTAGCACGGGCTATGGTAAGCCCGTAACTTACCTGGCACAGGAGTGGGGCAAGTACCACGGGCTATGGTGAGCCCTTGGTGGACTTACCTGGCACAGGAGCGGGTCTTTCAACGAACCGGCAAGTGCCGTTATACACCTCCGGGTGGCATCAAGTCTGGTGGTAACGTGTGATAACTAGCTGTTGGTGGCCGCATAACTAGCGCCGGCGAGAACACCAGGCTGGGGGGTCACGAGGCTCGGTAGGGTGACCCAGGTAGAGGTTTCCAGACGGCTTTCTGGTTTCGTCATAAAGGATGTATTATAACATGAAGTAGGAAACTCATCATGGACTGCGTTACATAAAGTAGGTGTTGAGGGAAGTTGGAAAGGGCAGCTTTCCATGATTATGCAGGGAAATTATTTGATATGTCTCTACAAGATCGCTGTAATCGCTCCTTTAATCCTCACTCTGGCTTATGTCATACTTTGACCATTACTCCTCTTGTGGGCCCTGTTTCCTTTCACCCTGTTCTTTTTCTTTACGATTGTCTCACTTGCAAGGTTCTCTCTCGGTTCGTATTACTAATATTTCTTTTCATGTTGTTCCATCCTTTCCTCCTTAGAAGGTCACCCTTCTTATGTTTTGTAAAACCTTGACTCACATGACCAAAGCTTTTACCCCCCTCTTACAGTTTTTAAACGCCATTTACTTGCATACTTTTCTTCAAACTCCCATTCCATTTCTGTCTTCACAGATGGGTCTGAGTCTACCGACGGTATAGGCAATTTTGTAGTATTTCTTGACCACACCTTTATCTGTCGCCTGTCCCCGGAAACTAGCATCTTCACAACAAAACGTTATGCAATTTTGTATGCTTTTCCACCACTGCTTTCTCACTGTCAATGTTCCTTTGTTGTTGTAGTTGACTCTCACAGTGCCCTCGTGGCTCTGGAGTCCTATTAATCTAGTCAATCCTGTGGAAGTCAAAATTCAACATTGTCTTTTTCTTATCTCCAGCAGATTTAAAACAGTAATATTTTGCTAGGATCCCAGTCATGTTGGTGTTTTGAATGAGCGTGCGGATGCTGCCACTATGGAGGCTATCTGTACTTGCCTTATTTCACGCAATGGTATCCATTATTTCTCCTTCAACCCAGTTATTCATTCCTCAATCCGTACTCATTGCCAGCGTAAGTCTGGTACTAGTAACCAACTACGTGCTCTTCTTCTTCTTCTTGAGAATAAATGCAGTTTGCATGAAGGGTTTACCCTCCCGATGACTGCACCAGGACAGACGTAGGGAGACGCGTGGACGTTGAGGAGGAGAAGAAAGTCAAAAGCGTTAGATGTGTTGGGTCGTAGAGAGAGGAGTGGCGACGAAAACAGAGGTGGACGTTAGAGGGAGACTCGCCGCACCGCAGGGCGGGGTGAAGAGTTCATGGCGGCAGCGGATCCACGCATGGCGTGGCGGTGTAAACAAGACGTTAACTAATACTTCTCCAGGAACTTGTATATCAGAAAGCGCAAGCAGTATGCGGCTAAGACATCTTATCCAGCACCCTATAGACAAACTTCTTCACCCCCACCACCCAGACAGTGGACGAGCACCACGGGATCAGAAGCACCCGGGCATCCCGATAAGGGCCCAACACCAGACCCCTACCGGGCACGACCCCAGCAGTCGGGACTAGGCTTCCCCCAGACTGGGGCAACGGAGGAAGGGGAACCGCAGGGAAGGCAGGCGCGGCATCGACCCCACCACAGGGCACAGGAGCCGAGGCCCCTGGTGCACATCTTTCCGCAACACCACGACGAGGTCCCGATCATCAGAGGCAAACCCCCACTGTAGAGATCCAACAGCAGGAGATGCAGGAGGGGGGGAAGGGGACAGGTAGCAACTTCGGAGCCCCTCACAGCACCATCATCCTCGGCGGGGGGCGCCAGAGCACCATACTCCTCCACCATCTCCCAAGGCACACCATGAAGGGGGGGACACACTCCGAGCCTGCCGCGAATGCTTCGAGACAGGCCGCACCACACCACTCCCACCAGGCCCCTCCGCAGACACAGCCACCATCTTCACATCCACAAAGGCCACACCTGCACCGTCCGAAGAGTCCACAGAGCCCACATCACCCACACTGTCCACATCATCCAGGGAAATAGCCTCAGAACACCGACGCGCACGCTTCTGCAAAGGGATGGAAAGAGCAGAACTACAGTCGCCAACACACACAGGCATGGCAGGCATCTGCCCCTGCCGAAGCCCCCCCCCCCTCCAAAACAGTAGAACCCGCATCCCAGGGAGCTGGTATCACATCCACAGGCGGGGGCGGGACATGGACCTCCACCGGGACATCCTTCACGACACGCAGCGCTGGTGACGGCCCGACACCCACACACACACCGGCTCAACAACCCTAGGGGCCACAGCAGTCACCTGACGTGTCGCACAGGCCATAGAAATCGCCTCAACAGGAGGAGCAGCAGACAGGCAACCAGGCGCCTCAGGCACAGCATCCACTCCGTCCTCAGAACCGTCCGAACGCAACAGCGGTGGAAAATCCTCCACACGAAAAACATGCACCCGACCAGTTGCTCCCACGTCGCACGCTGCAGCCAGACGACCCTCGTGACCACACCGATAACAGGTGCGCGGTTGACCCCGGTACAGGCAGTGGAGCGTGTAACCCAACACGGACATCGACGACGGTACACTACACTTCAGCGACATCGTCAGGGTGCGAGAGCCGTCAAGCATACCAACACAGTGCCCGGTAACGTCCTTGTTCCAACGAATACTTAACACTGTCCCAAATCGTTCAAAACAGGAGGTTAAAAAGTCGTCCTGAAATTCGAAGGGGCACCATGCGCTGCCACAGACGTCAAGGTGACACTAAGATTCACCACCTTAACGGAGCCAGCAGTATCAGGGAGAGGGTAAACACATCGCTCGAGAAACGCCTGAAAGGCAGTCTGGAGGCGGAACTTGACCACAGCACGGTGGCCCTGAAGCAGCTGGATGCCCACCAGGTCCGACAGCTGCACATGCAGCACGTCCACCAGGGCGACACCAACCAATGGATGGTCCACCGGCACCGTAAATGCTAGACCAGCCGACAATGTCCTCTTCACTGGAGGGCGAGACGTCCACATGGCTAAGTTAAAAGTCACCCTGTCAGTGGCAAACCACCACCAGCAGGGCAAACAAGCAATCACCCAACGTAAACACTATCCAGGAGCGTCCGACCTGGCCGGTGGTCACCACGCAACTCCCCTTACGTGCTCTTAAAGTTAGTGTGTGTCCCCATGGCCTTCCTCCTACCACTGTAACCAGCAGTGGGAAATGACTTTGGCTAGTGTTACGTAATTCCCCTACATAGCAGTGGAAAGCTACCTGTTCCTCCTACCTTCAACACCTTCATGCTGCACTACACTTCTACGACAGCAAAACCAGACAGCCGCCCCAGACAGACGTCTAGATACCCTCTACCAGGATCATCCTACCATGCCCCGTGACCCCTAGCCTGGTGCAACTCGCTAGTGTTTGTTAACGGCCACCAACTGCTGATTATTTTGCCGGCTTCTAGTTGACGGTCGCTTTGCCACAAGACGTGACGTTACCAGTAGGTGTATATAGTCGTGCAGGTAGCATAAGGAAACAGACTACTACTGGTGGTATTGGGTTCTGCACTTAACCTCCTTCACTCGCTGTGGTCCTGCTACAATGTGTGACGGTGGTCGTGTGGACTAGTATAAATAAGTTTAATCACAATTATTGTTTTTCAAGTTGAGTAAACATATTAAGTTAATTTTTTGTGTTTTTGCCAAGAATTATTTAAGGAATTATTTTCATGTTATGATTGAAGTTATAGTAAAGTGTTTAATTGTTTATCTTCTTTGTTTAATCCTGCAACTTTCTCACTGCGAAGGCAAAGCAGCATTTATTTACTTTGTTTTACTTTTTTTTTAAAGTGCGTAACAGCAATTTCCAGCTGCTAGGTATTAGCTACGCTTCCGAAACAAATCACCAGTTGATTGACAGATGAGAGGTGGGACCAAAGAACCAGAGTTCAATCCCCGCAAGCACAATTAGGTGAGTACACGAGGTTACGTATTGGCCATACACGTTTAACTCACGAGTACTTAATGGAGCGCCACCGTGCTCCTTATTCTCCAAAATGCATTTTCCCTCTTACTGTCTTGCATATCCTTGTTGAAGGTTCTGACTTCCAGGATGTGCGTGTGTCTTGCTGCCAAACTGTCCCTCGCGATCACTTGCCCCTCAATAGAATCCTTGGTAAACAAGATACATTTGAAGTCGTTCGCCTTATGTGCTTTTAATTTGCATTTGCATACTTAGCAATATTTCGTGCCTTTTGATTATCCGTCACATTTGATGGTGCTACATAGTCTTCTCGGCTTGGTGCGTTGTTTTGATAATTATTTACTTTCGTAAGAGTAGCGTGTCTCCATGGTATTCCTTCCACCACTGTAACCGTTGGTGGGAAATGGCTCTGGCAAGGTTACGTATTGATCATACACATTTAACTCATTGGCACTTAATTGAGTGCAATCCTGCTACTTATTTTCCAAACTGCATTGTCCTTCTTATGAAATTAGTGACCCACGCCAGTGCCTCACATGCAATGGGTCCATTGTTTGAATCTCCTATTGCCCAGATGAATGAAATGTTCATTTCCATGGAAGTGTGGATGACAATTTATATGGCTTGGGCGTGGATCACTAATTCCTCTAAACTTCAGTATTAATCAGGGAAAATCGAGAATTCTAGCTAAGCAGCAGTAGATGCTTCTGGAATCTTTCCGTATTAAGACTACTAAATAGCTTAGTCGGCCTCACACGCGTGGAGTCCACTGTCTGAGTCTTCCGGAATCAAGGTGAATGAAATTAAGAATTATTTTTTTCCACAGCTGACATTTTGAATGATCTCTAGAATGTGATAAAAATTAGTAAATTTCTGTTTTATGCATGCTTTAAACTGTTATTTGTATGAAATTATATATATATATATATATATATATATATATATATATATATATATATATATATATATATATATATATATATATATATATATATATATATATATATATATATATATATATATATATATATATATATATATATATATATATATATATTTGGCTGATTATAGGGCGTAGTGGGTTACCTGGTTTATGCGTCTTAACATTGCCGTAGGCATATCCTAAGCCATAGTCGCCTTGAAGTTTATTGAAATGCACACTACCTTTCTTTGCGTTGATTGCTGTAATTGTTTTGTTTACTTTCCGCTTAAGGTCTTCTACGGGGTTCCTCGTGATTCGTTGAAATTTGGAGTCGTCACTTAGGATGTCGCTAATTTTGTTCATGTATTCATGGGTAGGAATCAATACATATGCTGCTGTTTTGTCGGCTTTTCTTATTGTTACGTCTTTCAGATTTTTTAGTTGTTTCGCTGCTTCTTTGAGTCGTGGGGTTAAGATTGTAGATGAATATGTTCCTCGTTTTTTCCCTGCTTCTGCAAGTAGTTCAGCTTGAAGTGTGTCAGTGGTGATGACTTTTTTGTTGTCTTCTAGCTTCTGGACGATATCCATAAGCTAGAAGACAACAAAAAAGTCATCACCACTGACACACTTCAAGCTGAACTACTTGCAGAAGCAGGGAAAAAACGAGGAACATATTCATCTACAATCTTAACCCCACGACTCAAAGAAGCAGCGAAACAACTAAAAAATCTGAAAGACGTAACAATAAGAAAAGCCGACAAAACAGCAGCATATGTATTGATTCCTACCCATGAATACATGAACAAAATTAGCGACATCCTAAGTGACGACTCCAAATTTCAACGAATCACGAGGAACCCCGTAGAAGACCTTAAGCGGAAAGTAAACAAAACAATTACAGCAATCAACGCAAAGAAAGGTAGTGTGCATTTCAATAAACTTCAAGGCGACTATGGCTTAGGATATGCCTACGGCAATGTTAAGACGCATAAACCAGGTAACCCACTACGCCATATATATATATATATATATATATATATATATATATATATATATATATATATATATATATATATATATATATATATATATATAGACATATGTCGTACCTAGTAGCCAGAACGCACTTCTCAGCCTACTATGCAAGGCCATATTTGCCTAATAAGCCAAGTTTTCATGAATTAATGTTTTTTCGACTACCTAACCTACCTAACCTAACCTAACTTTTTCGGCTAACTAACCTAACCTAACCTATAAAGATAGGTTAGGTTAGGTTAGGTAGGGTTGGTTAGGTTCGGTCATATATCTACGTTAATTTTAACTCCAATAAAAAAAAATTGACCACATACATAATGAAATGGGTAGCTTTATCATTTCATAAGAAAAAAATTTGAGAAAATATATTAATTCAGTAAAACTTGGCTTATTAGGCAAATCGGGCCTTGCATAGTAGGCTGAGAAGTGCGTTTTGGCTACTAGGTACGACATATATATATATATATATATATATATATATATATATATATATATATATATATATATATATATATATATATATATATATATATATATATATATATATACAAGGCCCTACTATGCAAGGCCCGATTTGCCTAATAAGCCAAGTTTTCCTGAATTAATATATTTTCTCTAATTTTATATATATATATATATATATATATATATATATATATATATATATATATATATATATATATATATATATATATATATATATATATATATATATATATATATGTTGTACCTAGTAGCCAGATCGCAGTTCTTCGCCTATTATGCAAGGCCCGATTCGCGTAATAAACGAGGTTTTCCAGAATTTCAATATTTTTCTCTTTTTTTTTCTTATGAAATGATAAAGCTATTCATTTAATTATTTATGAGCTAATTTGTTTTAAATTTTAGTAAAAACTAACGTACATATATGACAGAACCTAACCAACCCTACCTAACCTAACCTAACCTATCTTAACCTAACCTAAACTAATGTAACTAAATCAATAATTTATGTTCTTAATGTAATATAATAATAATGTTTAAAATAAACCAATAGGAAACAATTCATTGAAAATGAAGAAAATCATTCGGCCTATTAGGCAAATCGGGCCTTGCATAGTAGGGCGAGAAGTGGGTTCTGGCTACTAGGTACGACATATACATACATACATACATATCTCTGAAAGTTGCTTTAAATTTTCACACAACGTTCCATTCGCATACGAGCAGGTTTTTATATACATACTATATAGATGTTATGTCAATGACGGGAAAAAACATTTTTTTTTAAACTGAGTTTTTCATGTGTTTTACATGTGAGGAAAATCTTAGAAGCCTCTTTATTGATTGCTTTGAAATTTTGATACAACATTTCAGTCGTATAGGCACGTGTTTTTATATTCCTACTAAATACATGCCTAACATGTGACAGGAAAAAACATGATTTATTTGAAAAACAGGGCTATTTATTAGACGTAAGAGCAACTCATACTGAAATATCCGAAAGTTCTTCACTGACTGCTTTGAAATTTTGACACAACGTTCCATTCGTATAGGCACGTGTTTTTATATACCTATTATATAGATGCCACACCTGTGACTGGTAAAACATGTTTTTTTGACAAACAGCACCACCTGTTGCACGTAATACCAATACACACTACACTAAATATGTTACGATTCCATTTCACTGTTTCCGATGGCATTGACAAATTGAATTTTCATAGATTTCGATTTATTTTTATTATTATTAAATTATTTTGTGTGACATAGCTATGGAATTGAACTGTGTTTTTAACATACCGTTCACTTCGTATGTATAAAAATAGATGCCACACCTGTGACAGGAAAAAACTTTTTTTTTTAAGAAACAGCACCATCTGTTGCACGTAAGAGCAACACATGCTATACTAAATATATATATATATATATATATGTCGTACCTAGTAGCCAGAACGCACTTCTCAGCCTACTATGCATGGCCCGATTTGCCTAATAAGCCAAATTTTCCTGAAATAATATATTTTCTCTAATTTTTTTCTCATGAAATGATAAAGCTACCCATTTCATTTTGTATGAGGTCAATTGTTTTTTATTGGAGTTAAAATTAACGTAGATATATGACCGAACCTAACCAACCCTACCTAACCTAACCTAACCTATCTTTACAGGTTAGGTTAGGTTAGGTAGCCGAAAAAGTTAGGTTAGGTTAGGTTAGGTAGGTTAGGTAGTCGAAAAATAATTAATTCTTGAAAACTTGGCTTATTAGGCAAATTGGGCTTCGCATAGTAGGCTGAGAAGTGCGTTCTGGCTATTAGGTACGACATATATATATATATATATATATATATATATATATATATATATATATATATATATATATGTCGTACCTAGTAGCCAGAACTCACTTCTCAGCCTACTATGCAAGGCCAAATTTGCCTAGTAAGCCAAGTTTTCATGAATTAATTGTTTTTCGACTACCTAACCTACCTAACCTAACCTAACCTAACTTTTTCGGCTACCTAACCAAACCTAACCTATAAAGATAGGTTAGGTTAGGTTAGGTAGGGTTGGTTAGGTTCGGTCATATATCTACGTTAATTTTAACTCCAATAAAAAAAAATTGACCTCATACATAATGAAATGGGTAGCTTTATCATTTCATAAGAAAAAAATTAGAAAAAATATATTAATTCAGGAAAACTTGGCTTATTAGGCAAATCGGGCCTTGAATAGTAGGCCAAAAAGTGAGTTCTGGCTACTAGGTACGACATATATATATATATATATATATATATATGTATATATATATATATATATATATTCATGAAAACTTGGCTTATTAGGCAAATCGGGCCTTGCATAGTAGGCTGACAAGTGCGTTTTGGTTACTATGTACGACATATATATATATATATATATATATATATATATATATATATATATATATATATATATATATATATATATATATATATATATATATATATGTCGTACCTAGTAGCCAGAACGCACTTCTCAGCCTACAATGCAAGGCCCGATTTGCCTAATAAGCCAAGTTTTCATGAATTAACTATGTTTCGACTACCTAACCTACCTAACCTAACCTAACCTAACTTTTTCGGCTACCTAACCTAACCTAACATATAAAGATAGGTTAGGATAAGTTAGGTAGGGTTGGTTAGGTTCGGTCATATATCTGCGTTCATTTTAACTCCAATAAAAAAAAATTGACCTCATACATAATGAAATGGGTAGCTTTATCATTTCATAAGAATAAAATTTGAGAAATTATATTAATTCAGGAAAACTTGGCTTATCAGGCAAAACGGGCCTTGCATAGTAGGCTGAGAAGTGCGTTCTGGCTACTAAGTACGACATATATATATATATATATATATATATATATATATATATATATATATATATATATATATATATATATATATATATATATATATATATTGGTGTATACTGGCAACAGGTTTTCTTTCAGACATGTCTCATTGAATATGACCACATATTCCCTATTTACTATTTTCTGATTTAGGGCTTCTATCCCTGTAACTAGTTTCTTAGCATCAGGGCTTAGCTGAAATAGGAGTTTTCTAAAACTCATTTTCGTAATTTTAAGGTGAAGAAAAGAAGTGAATTACTATTGAATGTATTACACTTATTTATACAATTTGCACAACGTTTCGAACCTCCATGGTTCATTCTCAAGTGAAAGGAATTTTCAGGTTTGGTTGATTTTATACCCGCACTGGGTCAGGTGATAAGGCAATAAAGGTGAAAACATGGGGGGATACATAAGAACATAAGAATTGAGGTAACTGCGGAAGGCCTATTGGCCCATACGAGGCAGCTGCTATCTACATTCAAAGATTAATCAAGTGTAATTGGCCTGTTATGTTGGACATTGTCTTCTGTGTTGGCATCGTTATGTTCTGGTCTTGTCCTTACTCTCATGGTGGGTAGAGTAAATAGTTCCGTGATTTGGGTGTTCATGGTAGGTTGTTCTATTCTTATGTGAATTGCTTCAAGAATTTGTAATCTTCTTGCATCTTGGGTTTTGTCTATTATACAGGTATTTTTGTTCAACATTTCTCTTGTTAGGGTGATGTCATGGGCTTGTCTCATATGATTCCTGGGGGCACCGGATTGAAGATGGCATGTCAAACGCCTCGTCAGCTTGGTCGACGTCATACCTATGCACTTAGATTGAAGGTTACATCCTTCGTGGGGGCAAGTGTACATGTATACAACGCTTGACTGCTGTAGAGGGTTCTCCGTCGGCTTCGGGCTGTTTTTGATAAGGAGTTCGGAAGTCTTCTTGGGTTTGTAGAATATTATCAGGTATATGTTTTGGTTAGGAGTAATGCTTTTTACTCCTTTATGGATTATTTCTTTCATTATTCTTTCCTCTTTTATATGTTCACTGTGCATGGTTGATTTGTAATATAATTTTATTGGAGGTATTGTGGTTTCTGTTCTAGGTTCAGGATTATGCCAACGGTCCAAGTGTCTTCTTATAGCAGCGTTTATTTCCGCGTTGCTATATCCGTTGTTCACCAATACCTGAGTTACTCTTTCAAACTCTCTACTCACGTTGCTCCATTCAGAGCAGTGGGCAAGCGCTCGACGAATATAAGCATTGAGAACACTGGCTTTGTATCTTTGGGGGCACTCACTTCTCCCGTTCAGGCATAATCCTATGTTGGTGGGCTTAGTATATACGTTGGTGCTTAAAGAGGTTCCTGTTTTTGTTATTAGTACATCCAAGAATGGCAGACTGTTATTTTCACTATTTTCATGTGTAAATCGGAGTAGTGACTCTCTCTCTCTCTAGATGGCTTTTTAGATCAATTAGTTCATCTGAGTCTTTTACTATTACGAATATGTCATCTACATAACGGCAGTATACAGTTTTTTTTGTCTGCTGCTGAAGACTCTGTCTTCGATGGTTCCCATATAAAAATTAGCAAATAAGACTCCTAAGGGGGAGCCCATTGGTACTCCGTCTATTTGTAAATACATGTCTCCTTATGGACTGATGAAAGGGGCTTCCTTTCATCAGTCCCTACCTACCCACATGATCCAGCAGTCCGCAATACAGAGTTTACCTATAGGTATAGGCAAGAGCTCATACGGCATCAACTAAACAAGAAGAAGGAAGCCCTCCAAACCCTTACAGAGCAGGCTGAGCATCTGTTAAACAAATGGACCCAGTACGACATCCCTATCCAAATCAAGCAAACCATCAACAGTGTACTCTGATGGTAATCTTGGGCATGGTATTTTATCAAGACACCTAATTCTTTGGGGCACACGTGAGGAACACAAATGCAAACAAATCTGAATGGTCCCCAGGACTATACACAACTGAAAACTCACACCCTAGAAGTGATTCGAACCCATACTACCAGAAGCACTCTGCAACTGGTGTACAGGACCCCTTAACCACTCGACCATCACGACCGGACAGAAGATGATGGTAGCCGAGGCTAATTCCCCATCGTCCCGCCGGCACTCTGATGGTAATCTTGGGCATGGTATTATATGAAATGACCTCATTCTTTGGGGCACACGTGAGGAACACAAACGCGAACAAACCTGAATGGTCCCCAGGCATATACACAACTGAAAACTCACGATTTGAGTTTTCAGAATAAGGCGATTTGATAAAATAAGGATTTTATATAAATCTGTGATTTAATTGATTGATGCATTTTAAAGTAAAGAATCTGTAACAAGATGTTCAGTATATCCCTGGTATTCCTATTCATCTTAAAATTAAGATTCCCGAAGGGAACATCGATCATATATATGTATATATATATATATATATATATATATATATATATATATATATATATATATATATATATATATATATATATATATATATATATATATATATGTCGTACCTAGTAGCCAGAACGCCGTACTCGGTCTGCTATACAAGGCCCGATTTGCCTAATAAGCCAAGTTTTCCTGAATTAATATATTTTCTCTATTTTTTTCTTATGAAATGATAAATGATAAAGCTACCCATTTCATCATGTATAAGGTCAATTGTTTTTTATTGGAGTTAAAATTAACGTAGATATATGACCAAACCTAACCAACCCTACCTAACCTAACCTAACCTATCTTTATAGGTTAGGTTAGGTTAGGTAGCCGAAAAAGTTAGGTTAGGTTGGGTTAGGTAGGTTAGGTAGTCGAAAAACAATTAATTCATGAAAACTTGGCTTATTAGGCAAATCGGGCCTTGCATAGTAGGCTGAGAAGTACGTTCTGGCTGGTACGTTAAGTATATATGTACGAAGTACATATATATATATATATATATATATATATATATATATATATATATATATATATATATATATATATATATATATATATATATATATATATATATATATATATATATATATATATATATATATATATATATATATATATGTCGTACCTAGTAGCCAGAACGCACTTCTCAGCCTACTATGCAAGGCCCGATTTGCCTAATAAGCCAAGTTTTCATGAATTAATTGTTTTTCGACTACCTAACCTACCTAACCCAACCTAACCTAACTTTTTCGGTTAACCTAACTTTTTCCAACCTAACTTTTAGGTTAGGTAGGGTTGGTTAGGTTTGGTCATATATCTACGTTAATTTTAACTCCAATAAAAAAACAATTGACCTTATACATGATGAAATGGGTAGCTTTATCATTTATCATTTCATAAGAAAAAAAATAGAGAAAATATATTAATTCAGGAAAACTTGGCTTATTAGGCAAATCGGGCCTTGTATAGCAGACCGAGTACGACGTTCTGGCTACTAGGTACGACATATATATATATATATATATATATATATATATATATATATATATATATATATATATATATATATATATATATATAAATTTTGTGAGGGTACCACCTCTGGTGCCAATGTGGGGACCCATAGCCTCGGAGAAGAAAATAAAAAGTATTCAGAGGAGACCTTGTGGTTTCTCACTGAACACTAATATTATCTTCTCCTACCACCCCCATTCTTTTGTATGTACACATACATATTTACTTTATTTGAACTTTGTTACAAAAAAGGAGTTACATATAGGTTACAAAGATGGTTGTCATAGGTTGTCGAGTTCCTCCAGCTCCTCAGATGGCGGGCAGGAACCCTGGATGCAGTGCGCATTTCCCCTCTGTATCGCCACACTGAGGCGCTGGAAAAGAAAGCTTGCAGCTCTCGGGTCCCTTGTTGTTTCAATGAGCCTAGAACCCAGTTCCTTCAAAAAACTGGTAGCACTTTTACCCCAGGCGCCGAGCGTCTCAGAAGCAATGGGGACAAAATTGTAGTGGTGATCCAGTTCTCTATACTTACGGGATTTGGCTGCTTCCCTGTGGGTGGCAGCGCCACCTGGTTGTGCAACACTGAGGTTAATGTAGGTGTTAGCCAGGGTTGATACGCACGTGTAGTCCCATACCAACTGCTTGCCATTCTTCCAGGGGTTCACTGTGATACCATCTGGGCGACCAATAAGAGCATCAGAGTTACGGGGCGTTAGGTAACGGGGCTCTCTTTCAGCTGGGCATCCAGCTGTGGTGAGGCTCCTCTTGATGGTGTCGTTAACTTCGCTGTGCCTCGAGTGCCATCCCCCTGTGCTTTGGCAGAGTAGGCCATGGTGACCGTACCTGTCAGCCACCACCTCGCCGCAAATACACCTATATCTGGTGTGGATTGGGGCAGCAAGGCGGAGGGCCACAGCAATTCGGAGGGCGTGTGGTGTGAGACGCGTGCCAGTTGCCGACATTGGGGTTGCTAACAGGAAATCCCCTGCATGTGGTGCTGCTACTGCTGTGAGGCGAGCAATGTCGTGTTGTGTTGTTGCAGCACCCAGGCACTCTGCAGCAACTTGGTCTACAATGGGACCATCCCAGCTGGATTGCTTGTGGGATTTTGGGGATGGTGGTTGAGGTGATTGGCCTGCACGAGAGGCCCACTCTGTGGCACAGCGTGTAAAATTGGGATCATGTACACCTGCCAGCTGATGTAAGTGGGCAGGTAGAATTTCCTTCACAAGGTCGTCGGATGCTGATAAGGAGGACAGGAAGGCTGGAACAGCGATTTGCGTTGCTGTTCGAACTCCGAGGCCCCCAAGTCTTACGGGAAGAGAGGCTTGTTTCCACTGTAGGTCATCGAGAGAGAGGTTAAGGGCTTTTTCTAGCATTGATTTCAGTAACCGGTCATACTCACTTAGTTTTTGGCTACTGTAAGATGGTGAACACCTCAGAAAGTAGGTTAACCTGGGGAGGGACAGACATCTGGTGATGAGGTAGAGTGCATCATGAGCATCAATATCCTCAATCCTCCCATCCATCCTCTTAAGGTCGGCGATTTTCTTATCAAGGACCTCATCGATGGCTTTCAACCCCAGGGGAGCTCCTAGGAGTGTGCTGTCTTCAGGTTTAGTTTTATGGATATTTGGCAGAAGACCCTCTATTCTCTCTACGATGCCCTGGTTGGAACATATTATTTCACATTTAGAAGGGTTCAGGGTGAGGCCTAAAACTGCACCTTGCTCCTGGATTTTTCTGATGTCCTCCAGGAGGGAGTCTTGGGAACCAGCTAGGGTACCATCATCCAAGAACCAGATGTTAAGCTCGCTGGACAGGACCTCTGTGACTTGTTTGATGACTAAGCAGAAAAGGACTGCGATAAAACGATAAATATATCATAAATAAAATCATAGATCATAGATAAATAAAATCATATATATCATAGATAAATATATAAAACGATATATATATATATATATATATATATATATATATATATATATATATATATATATATATATATATATATATATATATATATATATATATATATATGTCGTACCTAGTAGCCAGAACGCACTTCTCGGCCTACTATGCATGGCCCGATTTGCCTAATAAACCAAATACTTTTCTTAATGGAAGATGAAAAGACCTTGATTGTATGATGCTACAATACTAATGGAGTTCTTAATAGGAAAATTATGTTATAACACTGAATTGTTGAAATCCATTTTTATACATTTTTGATTGTTTGATGAAATTAAAACTTTATAATTGCTTAAAGAAAGTTATTTTTGATTAACCGGACAAGTTTTTGTATGTGACAGTTAAATTGATTAATGTAAGATGATGCTGTTTAACTGTTGTTTTAATATGTTCGCTATATTGGACGTATTAAGAATTATACAGTAACTTCCAATGAGCAAACATTACTCTCAGTCTGCAAGAGTTCACATCGGCAGATACAACTTCTACTCTAACACTTGAAGAAGCAGAGGAATGCTGTGCTATATAGGAGGGTTCATCCCGCGGGCTTCTCGCTCATTACCAGCACTTACTCCGTATTAAACGTTCTAGAATATTATTTTGTTTCAGACATTTTCCTGATTACCTTTGCAGGTGGAGATGTTTTAGTTAAAGTCAAGTCCAATAATTCCATAACCCGCAAGTTGAATGGGAGTAGACAAGGTAGCGCCCGTCCTCACTCATGAAGCACACGGTATTGCGGAAGAATTCACTTGTGCCTGGATTCACCAACTTCTTAGGCAACCTATTCATTTTTTTCTTAATCATGGCAACATTGTTTGCTTATCAGTTTACCAGCTTAGAAACTTCATAACAAAATGTTATAATTGCAACCCATCCTCGGGTTATGTTTATGCTGCTGGTGCAAAACACGAATCTTTTTATATATAATTCAATATTATTATATATTAGCATATTGTGCATATATAGTCAGGCTAGGTAAGGTGTTTGATATATTGGCAATTACTGGCATTTGTAGTACGTGATTGAAGTAGTTTCAGAGTTTCTATTCGAACAGTGGTCTTTAGGGAAGGCCTTTTCGAATGATGTTCGAACATCATCACTTGTGAATCTTTTGTAAAATGTTTTCCTTTCTTGAACAGGTGGTTTATTGGCTGCATATTATGAACATTTCGCCTTTGCTGATGAGACCGAGCTCGTAGTGCTTCGGAGCTCATAAACTTCTTAGTAAATGTAAAGAAACCAGTAATAATTAACGAAATATATAGACGTTTTGTAAGTGGTTGAGTTAGTAGGCATCCGTCAATCCCATGAGGTTATGGAGTCGTGCCCTGGATGTCTAGTTGTTGTAGTGTAGTTGGATGCAGCGCCTGCTGTGGCTGTGAAGGCCAACCCGAGAATTACAGTCCCGACTGCAGCGAGCGCAGATAAACGCCGAAGCGGGTGTGTCTGACAGTGGTCGAGACCTCCTCTGAAGTCTATTATCTTCCGCCTGCCTCTTCAATTCATCCTCGAATTGCTGGAGTCCCTTCTGCACTTTACATCTCCAGGCAGATCTGTCCGCAGCTGTTGCCTCCCAAGTGTTGATGTCGATGTTCATCTGCTTGAGGTCGCGTTTGCAGGCGTCTTTGAAACGCAGCTGAGGTCTTCCGGTGGGTCTCCTTCCTGATGCCAGTTCTCCATACAAGAGGTCCTTCGGTATGCGGCCCTCTTTCACGCGTGTGACATGTCCCAGCCATTGCATGCGTCTCTGCTTCAGGAGAGTGAACATTGAAGGGACTCCTGTTCTCTCGAGTACTGTGTTGTTGGTGACGTGGTCTTTCCACGTGATGTCAAGGATGCTTCTCAGGTTTCACATGTGAAAGATATTGAGCCGTCTCTCCTGGCGAGAGCACAGGGTCCAGGATTCTGAGCCATAGAGAAGTGTACTCACCATACATGCCATGTAGACTTGTTCCTTGGCCACAAAATACCACTGTCAGTTTGGCACTTCCCCAAACGCGTGTTGTGAGCCTGGCCAGTGTTGTTGCGGCCTTCCCGATACGCCTGTTGAGCTCAGTGTCCAGGGAAAGGGTGTCTGAGATTGTGGAGCCCAGGTACACAAACTCGTGAACTGCCTCCAGCATATAGTCTGCAAAGTTTATACAGGGTAGCTCATAGACGTCTTGTCCCATCACTTGTGTCTTCTTCAGGCTGATTCCCAGGCCGAATACGAAAAAGGCTTCGGCAAACCGATTGAGTAGCTGCTGCAGGCCTTTTGCTGTGTGGTTACCTTGAGGTTACCTTGAGGTGCTTCAGGGGCTTAGCGTCCCCGCGGCCCGGTCGTCGACCAGGCCTCCTGGTTGCCGGACTGATCAACCAGGCTGTTGGACGCGGCTGCTCGCAGCCTGACGTATGAGTCACAGCCTGGTTGATCAGGTATGGTGTGTGTGGTGATTGTTGCATTGTCGGCGAAGAGGAACTCTTTGAGGATTCACATCTGTACTTTCGTCTTTGCTCGGAGTCTGGATAGATTATAGAGCTTTCCATCAGATCTTGTACGGATATAGATGTCCTCTGTGGTTGTTCCAAAGGCATGATTGACAAGGATCGCGAAGAAGATGCTGAACAGAGTTGGAGAAAGAACGCAACCCTGTTTAACACTACTGTTGATGTTGAATGGTTCAGAAGTTGAGCCGTCGTACACGACAGTTCCCTTCATGTCCTCGAGGAATGATTGTATCATGCTGAGTAGGGTGGGTGGGTAGCCAATTTTGGCCAAGATCTTGAAGAGTCCGTCCCTGCTCACGAGGTCGAAGGGATTTGTAAGGTCAATGAAGGCGATGTACAAGGCTTTTCTCTGCTCCCTGCACTTTTCTTGTAGCTGTCTCAGGGAGAACACCATGTCAGTGGTCGACTTCTCTGCTCGGAAACCGCACTGTGACTCAGGATACACTCTTTCAGCAAGAATCTGAAGCCTGACCAAGACGACTCTGGCGAAGAGTTTGCCGCCGACGCTGAGGAGGGAGATGCTGTGATAGTTGTTGACATCGCTTCTGTCACCTTTATTTTTGTTGAGTGATGATGTTCACATCTCTCATGTCTTGTGGCACCAAGCCCTCCCTCCAGCACTGGCACAGAAGTTCATGAAGCTCAGATTTAAGTGTTCCACGAGCGCACTTGAGAACTTCAGGCGGAATCCCGTCGTCTCCTGGGGCCTTCCCTGAGGAAAGTGAATCCAGTGCTTTCTGAACTTCTTCCACAGTCGGTTCAAGGTTAATTTCTTCCATGATGGGCAGGCACTCGATTGTGTCCAAGGCTTCTACGCTGGCCAAATTCTCTCTGGAGTAGTGTTCGGAGTAATGTTCCACCCAGAGATTCATCTGTTGATCACGGTCTTAAATGATCTCTCCGGTGGCTGACTTCAGAGGAGCCGTCCTGTTTTGTGTAGGGCCTGTTGCCTGTTTGATCCCTTCGTATATGCCTTTTATGTTGCCGACAATGGCCGCAGTCTGGATGCTGGAACAGAGTTGGACCCAGTAATCATTAGCACAGCGCTTCGCAGTTTGTTGAACTCTACTGCGGGCAGTATGGAGGGCCTGTAGGTTCTTTTCAGGGGAAAGATTCTTGTAGATGAGAGAGCTTGTCTCTTTTTCTCTACGAGGGATAACAGTTCCTCTGCACTGGCCTCGAACAAATCTGCTGACTTTTTCTGCCTCTTACTGAAGGTGGACAAGGCAGTGTTGAAAATAGTGCCCCTGAGATGTGACTACCTCTCACTTGCGCTATCGCAGGGTGGTACACGAAGGGCATTTACCAGTGCAGCAGTGAATTCCTCTACCTTGAGAAGGTCACGGGTCTTGTTTACGTTAATGCCTTGTCTTCACTCCTTCTTTGCTCTGTAGATTTACTGGGGCTGGAACTTTACTATGCAAACGACGGGAGAGTGGTCGGTGTCACAATCTGGATTTTGGAAGCTGTGGGTCAGTTTGATGCTTTTCAGATTGCTATGCCCCGTAAACACCAGGTCGAGTTGGTGCCAATGCTTAGACCTGGGGTGTCTCCAGGAAACCTTGTGCTAGGGCTTGGTGTCGAACAAGGAATTGATAATGCAGAGATCATGACGACAGCTGAATTCGAGGAGCTGCCCACTCTCATTCATCTTCCCAAATCCAAACTGGCCCAGGCAGGAAGGCCAAGAGCTGTGATCAGAACCAACTCTTGCATTAAAGTCTCCCAGGAGGAAGACTGGCTCTTGTTGAGGCATGTTTCTGAGAGCTAGGCCGAGGTCATCATAGAACTCCTCCTTCGGTTCGGTAGAGGAGGTCAGTGTTGGTGCATAGACTTTGATGAGGCTGACCATTCCTGCTGCTGTATGAAGCTGAAGTTTGATCATCCTTGCAGACCCCTCCGTGGCCGATACTATGGACCTTAACAACCTGTTCCTGATGGCGAAGCCAACGCCATGCTCCCTTACCTCTTCTGGTGGATTACCCTGCCAGAAGAAGGTAAAGTCCTTCTCCCGTATGCTGCCGGTCGCAGGCAGACTTGTCTCCTGCAGGATTATTATGTCCATCTGGAGCCTGCATAGTTGATTGTTGATCACAGCTGTATTGCGGGCGTCGTTCACTTCCAGTACATCTTCCGAGAGACCCGGTATCATGGTCCTTACATTCCATGTGCCCAGTTTGAGAGCTGGGTGGCTCTGTGTTTGCCTAGTGCATGGTTGACGATTCGCTTATTGGATTGTGACCTAAGCTCTACGTACCCAGAGGAGCAGGCGGACCGTGGCGGGACAGCACCTTATTGGCTGGGGGCTGCCTAGCTTGAGGCGGGCGGTAGCTGTCCTATGAAATCGGATGATTTCTCCCACCAACGGAAGCAACTCCTGTCGCCTCACTCTATACCAGTTGAGTGGTAGGCTTATCACCAGTAACTGTCGCTTCCCGTGTTGAGCCATTGCCAAGGCGATGCTGGAGTGTCCTCTCCAGGGCACAGGCCTAGGCAGTAATTATGGAGAACCGGCTGATCCATGCAACCATGCAGCAGATCCACCCTCTTTACGCCACCGATGTGGTCCAAGGGAAGGGCAGGCGCCTATACGCTTGGCACCAGTGTCGTCGCAGGAGTTGCCAGAATGTAGCTGTGAACAGCTGCAAATTGCCTTATTGACTCCGACTCGGGATTTTTCCTCTGGGTTGACTATTAGCTCCAAGACAGCAGAGGTGCAGCAGACAGGGACAGCAGACAGTTGTTTAGCCCCAAGACAGCAGAGGTTTGAATTCGGGGTTTTCTTTCCCTAGATGAGCTGCCTTCCCTGGCTGACGAGTCCCATCTGCCTGTAGCAAATGGTTCTAAGGCGCCAGAGCCCAGCCTTCGCTCCTTCTCCTGTTGGTAGAAGCAATTCCTCCGAGCCTAGAGGCTAAGCCACACGTGCAGGCCAGGAGCTGGACTTGGGTTGTCAGAGGCTATTTGAGACGCACCCCATCAAGGGCACTTTACAGGCTGTGGAAGCTTATCTCAACAACCCTTCCCCCCTCCCCCCCGGCTATAACAACCCTTGGAACTAAGGGTTGTCATTGCCGTTGAGTTGTCATTATGGTTGAGTTAATGCTTAATGAATACTGGCGCTTGACGGATTATTCACAGAAGAAGAAACATTTTGAGTTGTTTTTGACCTGACTTGACCCAGGAACATGTGATTTTCGGCCAGATAACATGAATAATACGCCATTTTCACCAGACTTGATCCAGAGGTATGCTACTAGTCTTGTCATAGGATTTGATTGGAATCGACCCATGGGTTATGTTAGATTGTTCCGGGTCTTGAATAGACTTGACCCATGGGTTATGTTAGATTGTTCCGGGTCTTGACTAGACTTGACCCATGGGTTATGTTAGATTGTTCCGGGTCTTGACTAGACTTGACCCATGGGTTATGTTAGATTGTTCCGGGTCTTGACTAGACTTGACCCATGGGTTATGTTAGATTGTTCCGGGTCTTGACTAGACTTGACCCATGGGTATCATGTTGGTGTGGTCAGAGAGTTTGGTTTGGTGAATAGATAATGTGGAGAGATATGATTGAAAATTTTCAAAGATAATTTTCTCCATAATAGTGACTTCTTAACCATTGATTAATACAGGCACTTCTGATGTGGTAACAGAGATAGCTATGTCATCTTTGTTCATAACGCATAGCATGTCATCTTTGATTGTTCATGATTTGTAGCAAAGTTATCTTTGATTGTTCAGGATTTGTAGCCATGTCATCTTCGATTGTTCATGACTTTTTGGCATGTTATTTTTGATTGTTCATGTTTTTTGGCATGTTGTCTTTGATTGTTCCTGACTTGAAACCATGTCATTTTTTACTATTCATGAGTTGTAGCCATAGCCTCTTCAATTGTTTATAACTTGTATCCATGTCATCTTTGATTGTTCATGACCTACGACCATGTCATGTTAAGAGTAGATACATATAATTTTATTTTGATTGTTTTTACGTGAAATCTGTCATCTTTGACTGTTGATGACATTTAGCAATGTCATCAACGTCATTTGATGACATTTAGCAATGTCACCCTTATTTAATAGTTCAGGACTTGTAGAAATATCTCCTTAGACAGTTGATGACATGAAGCCGTATCCTCGTGATGTACCGTTATTCATCTTGTATGCCTTCAGCACCGTATGAGCTGTCTTTAAAATATTGTTTATATAGTCTTTTTACATATTGTAGTGTTCCTAATAACTGCGGCAGTAAACATTCTATTTAGTATTATTACTTGAATTTACTTTAATTATTTGCCTTTAATTTAAGCACGTGGCTAATTATAACCGTTCAGGACCAGGCTGTTGTTCCTACTCACTAACTCTGTAGAAATTATATCACAATGGTTCTAGAAATTTTCCTGTACATCTACTTAACTGGAACATGACCTCTGAGACTGACCTCGTGTGATACTCTACCCATCCCCGACAGGAATCGCTCGGCCCTCGTGTGTTGTCGGTGAGTGCTGAGTGTCAGTTGCTTGTCCTGAGTGCCCCGAGGGTGCCCATAGGTCACCATAGGTCCCCCCTCAACGTATTCATGACGAGGTTAACTCTTTCAGTGGTATTGTCCGCCTAAAGATGATTAATTTTCGTCATCTGGATAAGTTTAATCTCCCTTGACCAGAAGCACCACAGAGTGTACTCTTTTGTTCTTGAGGCTACTGCGACTTGTTTAAAGTAGAGTTCTGTTTTCTTGCAATGGCCAGTGAAGAAGGCCGGATGATGTTACACATAAGGTGCATAGTGCTCTTCCCAGACGTAGAGTCGCAAGAAGCCCCAGTCCAAGGAGCTACACCGTGAGTCGCGTCCTGTGTTGTGAGGGCAGGGCGCCCTTGGCGGCACCTCCTGCAGGCACTACAAGAGTAAGCCCAGCCTGGCAGCTATCTTGCTGCCTTTAATATCCACGAGTGTGCATGTTCACCTTAATCTGCGTCTGCCGTCCATATCCCCGCTACTGCCAGTCTGACACGGCCAGTCTGACACTGTCAGTCCAGTCAAGCTGTCACAGTCATTGTACCCCGGACTTTCATAAGTCTTCTTTTATGTCAGCAATATTGTTGGTGTCACTGAACCTCCTCCACAATCACGTAACTGCTCCTTTTAAACTACCTATTTAGTATTAATCCTTTTGACAGTCTTCTCGGGGTCTGTCACTGACGTGTGGGCACTAAAGTGGTGCACTGTCGCCTCCCCTGTTCAGACCTCCTCCAGTACCAGTCACAATGTTGTAGTGTGATAACGATGCGGCTTGGGCCTCCACCTCGCCCAGCCACACAGCCTCCTTCATAATGTGTCCACAACACCAAACTGGCCGAACAGCTGGTTCAGATTGAGCAATGTGGGGTTTAAACACGAAAATGATAATTGACTGCATGAAAAGTAAACTGCATGAATTAAACTGTTTTTATTGAACGTAAAATGTAAATGCCCGATATATATATATATAAAATAAAGCTTGTATATTCATTAAACCAGACACGGAATATGTTTAATCCCAAACCTTAATGTTTACACTTGGCACTCTCTAAAGCAACTATTGTTTGTCATGTGTTGGTGTCGTGGGTCTCCAGGAGTGGCAATCCGACATGATTGTGAGTTACCTGGCCATGTTGTTGTTGTTGTTGTCTTGATGAGGCACCGCTTTTGTGTCTTCTACTCTGTATTGTTTTTACCTAGACAGTGAGTGACGGCACCTAGACAGTGAGTGAGGGCACCCTAGACAGTGAGTGACGGTATCCCAGACAGTGAGTGAGGGCACCTAGACAATGAGTGACGGCCCCTAGACCGTGAGTGAGGGCACCCTAGACAGTGAGTGACGGCACCTAGACAGTGAGTGGCGGCACCTAGACAGTGAGTGACGGCACCTAGACAATGAGTGGTGGCACCTAGACAATGAGTGGCGGCACATAGACAGTGAGTGACGGCACCTAGACAATGAGTGGTGGCACCTAGACAATGAGTGGTGACACCTAGACAATGAGTGGCTGCACCTAGACTGTGAGTGAGGGCACCCCAGACAGTGAGTGACTGCACCTAGACAGTGAGTGACTGCACCTAGACAATGAGTGGCGGCACCTAGACAGTGAGTGACGGCACCTAGACAGTGAGTGGCGGCACTTATACAGTGAGTGACTGCACCTAGACAATGAGTGACGGCACCTAGACAGTGAGTGACGGCACCTAGACAGTGAGTGGCGGCACTTATACAGTGAGTGACTGCACCTAGACAATGAGTGACGGCACCTAGACAGTGAGTGAGGGCACCTAGACCGTGAGTGAGGGCACCTAGACAGTGAGTGACGGCACCTAGACAGTGAGTGACGGCACCTAGACAGTGAGTGACGGCCCCTAGACCGTGAGTGAGGGCACCCCAGACAGTGAGTGACGGCACCTAGACAGTGAGTGACGGCACCTAGACAGTGAGTGACGGCCCCTAGACCGTGAGTGACGGCACCTAGACAGTGATTGACGGTACCTAGACACTGATAGCACTTAGACATAGAGTTTTAGCACTTGAGTGAAGGCACCCAGGCAGTGAGTGAAGACTCCTAGACCTTAAGTGAAGACTTCTAGACCGTGAGTGAAGACACACCTAGACCGTGAGTGAAGGTACCTAGACAGAGAGGGAAAGCACTTTGACAGAGTGAAGGTACCTAGTCACTGGTTATAAGCACTAAGACAGAGATTGAGGGCACCTAGACCGTGAGTCAAGACCCCTAGACAGAGTGAAAGCACCAAGGCAATGAGTAAAGGTATCTAGACAGGGAATTTAAGCACTTGAGTGCATAAATCCCCTATCTAGAGACACATGAGTGAAAGCACCTAGACAGTGAGTTAAAAGACATAGACGAGCTCACTGTGTGTTAAAATACAGTGAGTTAAAACACACTGAGTGAAGGGCACATTCACCAAGCAAATTTTTTTTTGGTTCAAAGATATTTGTTTTTATACCAATCCTGTTACACTCCATTTTTGTTTAACCCACAAGAGCAATAGAGGCTGTCTGTAAAGTTGTCCATGTGTGCGAGCTCTTGTCTTGCACCGTCTGCGTTAGAACAGTTTTGTGCTATGTAAATAGCTCCGTATATTTGCTTTAGTGCAAAGGTAAGCCATCTCCAGTATTAAAATACACATTTAAATACTGCAACATGCCAGACACATCACACCCCAAAAATGTAAATATATATGTCAGTAAATATACACTCCTGCATGCAGTAATACATATTGAATATTGAGTAGTTCACATGTAAATCATTTCCCCCCCCCCCTCACATATAGATATATGTATGTTTGTATATATATATATATATATATATATATATATATATATATATATATATATATATATATATATATATATATATATATATATATATATATATATATATATATATAATATATTAGTATATTTTGGTAGCAGTCTTTCCTGTAGACATATATTATTAAATATGACCGAAAAAGTAAGATTAATAATTCTAACACGAATTTTCTCAATGTTTCTTATATTTTTCTTCACTGTTGATGGTAACTGATAAATCAATTCTCCAAAATTCATTTTTATTTCTAGTCTGACGCAACACTTGAGCGCGTTTCGTAAAACTTAATACATTTTCAAAGACTTTAGTTTACGCACACACAACTATAACTGAACAGAGCTTAAACATCTTGGATTTTATACCTGCATTTGGGTGAGGTGATATGTTACAACAGTTTTGGATGAGGTGAAAACAAACTTTCAACACAAGACAGAACACGAAACAATGGGTATAATATTTTGTAAGTTAAAGGGAAGAATGTAAGAAGAAGTCTTAATACACATTAAGAAGTCGACACCAGTAATCAACAGCCAATTAATGCACAACTATATTCTACCCACTTCAAGACTCCGCACCAATATAGAAGCATCAAGAAATATTGGCCATAGGCCCTTTGCAGTTACTTCCATTCTTCCCTTTAACTTACAAAATATTATACCCATTGTTTCGTGTTCTGTCTTGTGTTGAAAGTTTGTTTTCACCTCATCCAAAACTGTTGTAACATATCACCTCACCCAAATGCAGGTATAAAATCCAAGATGTTTAAGCTCTGTTCAGTTATAGTTGTGTGTGTGTAAACTAAAGTCTTTGAAAATGTAATAAGTTTTACGAAACGCGCTCAAGTGTTGCGTCAGACTAGAAATAAAAATGAATTTTGGAGAATTGATTTATCAGTTACCATCAACAGTGAAGAAAAATATAAGAAACATTGAGAAAATTCGTGTTAGAATTATTAATCTTACTTTTTCGGTCATATTTAATAATATATATATATATATATATATATATATATATATATATATATATATATATATATATATATATATATATATATATATATATATATATATATATATATACACACACACTACAGGAGCTGCCTGGTGATGCATAGGTCTCTGTCTTTGTCCGGCTCTCTCTCCTTCTGTACTTCCATCCCATTCCTTCTGCATCTCTCCCATTCTTTCTACCTTTTTTCCTTCGTCCCATTCTTTTTTCTCTCTACCTCTGTCCCATTCTCTCCTCTGTTGTTCTCCTCCTGTTCTCTCTGCCAGTGGGCAAAAGATGCTTGAACAACGTACAGTCTCTGTTATCGACGTTGACGCAACAGCGATAATTGCTGTCAAATATTTGTTAACTCTATGGACAATCAAACCAAACTTTCATACATTTTAGAAGTTGTTTACATTCACAAATGAAGCCGCACCTTCTAACAGATGGGCATGGGGGAGGACAATTCAATTTCTTTCTTTATTATGCACCTCCATACCAATTTCGTGGGCAGTGGCGGAAAGGGGTTCAGAGGCATATAATCGGTTAAGGAACTGAACCCCCGTTGTTCGTATAGTTAAGCATGTGACAATCATTTGAAAATGGGGAATTGTATTCCAAACCTTTCGAATGGCGATGGGCGGCCCACTCTCCTTTGTGCTAAGCAATTTGTACATGAAACCAAAAATTTCCTAAAATTTTGCCTGTTAACACAAAGGGGTACAGGTATGTTGTTGTTAACACAAAGGGGTACAGGTATGTTGTTGTTAACACAAAGTGGTACAGGTATGTTGTTGTTAACACAAAGGGGTACAGGTATGTTGTTGTTAACACAAAGGGGTACAGGTATGTTGTTGTTAACACAAAGTGGTACAGGTATGTTGTTGTTAACACAAAGGGGTACAGGTATGTTGTTGTTAACACAAAGGGGTACAGGTATGTTGTTGTTAACACAAAGTGGTACAGGTATGTTGTTGTTAACACAAAGTGATACAGGTATGTTGTTGTTAACAAAAAGGGGTACAGGTATGTTGTTGTTAACACAAAGGGGTACAGGTATGTTGTTGTTAACACAAAGTGGTACAGGTATGTTGTTGTTAACACAAAGGGGTACAGATATGTTGTTGTTAACACAAAGTGGTACAGGTATGTTGTTGTTAACACAAAAGGGGTACAGATATGTTGTTGCTAACACAAAGGGGTACAGGTATGTTGTTGTTAACACAAAGTGATACAGGTATGTATGTTGATGTTAACAAAAGTGGTAATTGGTACTTTCATGGTGAAAAGTGTGAAATGTGGTGTGAGACGAACGTAGAGTGGTTACTGAGAGACACAAATGAATGAGGAAGTGAGGAGCAAAGAATATTAGACTCGTATGTTTGTTTCAGTGGCTCTTGGGGGGGGGGGGTAATGAAAAAGTGAGGACGATAGAATAGCTATATAGAGATAACTAAATTGATAGCTAGGTAAACCGAGAGAGATAGATAGGTAGAAATGGAGATTGCAAGAGAAAGGGGTAGACATATATATATTATATATATAATGTATATCCGTGCAATATGTTGATACGGTAACCCAAAGTAGCACGATTGTACAAGCTTGATCTCTGCAACCTCTAATATTGTAATGGTTATTGTAGACGTTGATGTGCACACACCTGTTGTTGTGGACGTTGATTTGCACACACCTGTTGTTGTGGACGTTGATGTGCACACACCTGTTGTTGTGGACGTTGATGTGCACACACCTGTTGTTGTGGACGTTGATGTGCACACACCTGTTGTTGTGGACGTTGATGTGCACACACCTGTTGTTGTGGACGTTGATGTGCACACACCTGTTGTTGTGGACGTTGATGTGCACACACCTGTTGTTGTGGACGTTGATGTGCACACACCTGTTGTTGTGGGCGTTGATGTGCACACACCTGCTGTTGTGGACGTTGATGTGCACACACCTGTTGTTGTGGGCGTTGATGTGCACACACCTGCTGTTGTGGACGTTGATGTGCACACACCTGTTGTTGTGGGCGTTGATGTGCACACACCTGCTGTTGTGGACGTTGATGTGCACACACCTGTTGTTGTGGACGTTGATGTGCACACACCTGTTGTTGTGGACGTTGATGTGCACACACCTGTTGTTGTGGGCGTTGATGTGCACACACCTGCTGTTGTGGACGTTGATGTGCACACCTGTTGTTGTGGACGTTGATGTGCACACCTGTTGTTGTGGACGTTGATGTGCACACCTGTTGTTGTGGACGTTGATGTGCACACCTGCTGTTGTGGACGTTGATGTGCACACACCTGTTGTTGTAGACGTTGATGTGCACACACCTGTTGTTGTGGACGTTGATGTGCACACACCTGTTGTTGTGGACGTTGATGTGCACACACCTGTTGTTGTGGACGTTCATGTGCACACACCTGTTGTTGTGGACGTTGATGTGCACACACCTGTTGTTGTGGACGTTGATGTGCACACACCTGTTGTTGTGGACGTTGATGTGCACACACCTGTTGTTGTGGACGTTGATGTGCACACACCTGTTGTTGTGGACGTTGATGTGCACACACCTGTTGTTGTGGACGTTGATGTGCACACACCTGTTGTTGTGGACGTTGATGTGCACACCTGCTGTTGTAGACGTTGATGTGCACACACCTGTTGTTGTGGACGTTGATGTGCACACCTGCTGTTGTAGACGTTGATGTGCACAACTGTTGTTGTGGACGTTGATGTGCACACACCTGTTGTTGTGGACGTTGATGTGCACACCTGCTGTTGTGGACGTTGATGTGCACACACCTGTTGTTGTGGACGTTGATGTGCACACCTGCTGTTGTGGACGTTGATGTGCACACACCTGTTGTTGTGGACGTTGATGTGCACACCTGCTGTTGTTGTGGACGTTGATGTGCACACCTGCTGTTGTTGTGGACGTTGATGTGCACACCTGCTGTTGTGGACGTTGATGTGCACACACCTGTTGTTGTGGACGTTGATGTGCACACACCTGTTGTTGTGGACGTTGATGTGCACACCTGCTGTTGTGGACGTTGATGTGCACACACCTGTTGTTGTGGACGTTGATGTGCACACCTGCTGTTGTGGACGTTGATGTGCACACCTGTTGTTGTGGACGTTGATGTGCACACCTGTTGTTGTGGACGTTGATGTGCACACCTGCTGTTGTGGACGTTGATGTGCACACCTGTTGTTGTGGACGTTGATGTGCACACCTGTTGTTGTGGACGTTGATGTGCACACCTGTTGTTGTGGACGTTAATGTGCACACCTGTTGTTGTGGACGTTGATGTGCACACCTGTTGTTGTGGACGTTGATGTGCACACCTGCTGAATGTTTGCGCTCTTATTGGAAGTGATGTAATGTAGAGCCGCCATGTGTAGTGTCGGGTAGCCGCTGCTACACTATATTGTCATCACTGCCACCATCACTACCATAGTACACTCATCCCCCCCCCTACACTATATTGTCATCACTGCCACCATCACTACCATAGTACACTCACCCCCCCCCCTACACTATATTGTCATCACTGCCACCATCACTACCATAGTACACTCACCCCCCCCCCCTACACTATATTGTCATCACTGCCACCATCACTACCATAGTACACTCACCCCCCCCCTAACACTATATTGTCATCACTGCCACCATCACTACCATTGTACACTCACCCCCCCCTACACTATATTGTCATCACTGCCACCATCACTACCATAGTACACTCACCCCCCCCCCTAACACTATATTGTCATCACTGCCACCATCACTACCATTGTACACTCACCCCCCCCCCCTAACTGTGCGTATGATGATACTTGCAACATTGCACAATGCATGACAATGATGCTAGCAACATTGCAGAGGAACTAGGCGTGTTGCAAGATGTTTCAAGACGTTGCAAAGTGGAATGTTACAAAACAATGCAAGATGATGATGATGAAGACGATGATGTAAGTGAGTGAAATGAAAAGGGAAAGTTAAAATGTAACGAACAAATATCAAAATGTATGGATAAAAAATTGATCGTTTAGATGGAGTGAGGTAGACGAGATGAAAGGAAAAAATAAATGATGCAAGTGAGTGAAGTGAAATGGGAAAGTCAAAAAGAAAAGTGACAAGCTTCAAAATGTATCGAAAAATTTTCAGAAGGATTGTTCATAGGAGATAGGAGTGAAGTGGATGAGATGAAAGGAAAATATATCAGAATGGAGTGTACAAGTATAAACAAATAAAGAGTACATAGATTGATTGATAAAGATTAAGTCACCTAAGAGGTGGCACGGGTATGAATAGCCCGTAAGAGTACATAGAGAAAATAAAAAGAGGGTGTTGTTCACAGGAGATGAGGGCAAGGTGCATGAGATGAAATGAAAAACAAAATCTGGCGGCGCATAATATGAAAGGGAAACAACAAATAAAAAAAATGTATAGTATAGCTATAAAAAATAGTGTGCATAAAGAAAATATAAAAAAGGATTGTTCACAGTAAATGTGTAAAGGTGCATGAGATGAAAGGAAAAAAAACAGGAGGTGCATGAGATGGATGGAAAACATCAGAGAGAGAGAGAGAGAGAGAGAGAGAGAGAGAGAGAGAGAGAGAGGGAGAGAGAGAGAGAGAGAGAGAGAGAGAGAGAGAGAGAGAGAGAGAGAGAGAGAGAGAGAGAGAGAGAGGGAGAGAGAGAGAGAGAGAGAGAGAGAGAGAGAGAGAGAGAGAGAGAGAGAGAGAGAGAGAGAGAGAGAGAGTAGTGAAAGGCTAAATTTAAAAAATCAAAACAATAAAGTAAAATACGAGGTTTTTCATACCTACCCTAGACTCCAGACACGTGACTTCATGTTATTTCTTCATTTCACTATGATCAAATATTATAATTTCTACACACACACACACACACACACACACACACACACACACACACACGCACACACACACACACACACACACACACACACACACACACACACACACACACAGGAAGCCCCAGAACCCAGTAAGCCAAGGAGGGGTCTGAGCCCAGGAACCCCAGAGGGGAATTCAACACCCAAGCCACCACCCAATAGGGCGCCCCCCCCCCTCCCCTAATCCCCCGCACCAACTATTCCTTGCCCCTGCACAATGCCCATCATATCACCCAAATCCTACCTCTCCCCTTACCCCGAGTATCCCATGCTTTCCCAGCGCCTGATCTTCCTGCCACAGGCAGGCCCAGGCAAGACCTAAGCCCTCCATCCCCCACTCCACCTCCCCCCAAACCCCTGTCAACTACATCACAAGAGGGCATGCCTTCTCCCCAAGTAATCCCTGCCCCCCAACCTCAAGCACTCCCTGCCCCCTCACCCCCAGGGCTTCTTCCTGCCCCAAGGAGGCCTGAGCAAGACCTAAGCCCTCCATCCCCCACTCCACCTCCCCCCTGAACCCCTGGCAACTACCTCACAGTAGGATGAGCCTACCCAAGTAGCACTGACCATGGAACAACTTCCTACACTTGTGGGGAGTGAGGGTGAAAATGGATATATGAAAGTGAGTTTCAAGGTAATGTTCTCAAACATTGATGGGATTACCAATAAAGCAAGTGAACTGGCAGAAAGGGCACTAGAAGAAAACTCTGATGTAATAGGACTCACGGAAACAAAATTGTCAGGAGTCATAACAGATGCTGTGTTTCCAAAGGACTACTATATAGTAAGGAAAGAGAGGGAAGGGAGAGGAGGTAGAGGAGTGGCCCTGCTGATAAGGAAGGACTGGAGTTTTGATGAGATGGATATTCCGGGTTGTGATGTGTTCAGAGATTACTTAACAGGAACTATAACAATAGGTGGACCTAAGATAATAGTGACAGCCATTTACAACCCTCCCCTAAATGACAGAAGACCCAGACAGGAGTTTGATAAGAACAACATGACAACCAATAATACCAATAATATAATAGAGAGAGCAGCTTCAGTTGCCTGCAGGAATGGCTCAAGACTTTTAATCATGGGCGATTTCAACCATGGAAAGATAGACTGGAAGAATGGGAACCCAGGTGGTGGTGCAGATACATGGAGAGCTAAACTCTTGGAAGTGGCAACAAGGAACTTTCTGAGCCAGCATGTTAGGGAACCCACAAAAGTGAGAGGCCATGATGAACCAGCTAGACTCGACTTGATATTTACCCTGAATGAGTCAGAAATAAGGGAAGTCAAAGTTGAAGCCCCCATAGGAATGAGTGACCACAGTACACTGTGGTCGTTCCGATTTTTCAAGAAAGGGGATAGACAGGAGGCACTGAACTACAGGCCAGTGTCCCTAACCTGCATACCATGCAAGCTGATGGAGAAGATTGTGCGAAGAAAGCTAGTGGAGCATCTGGAGCAAAGGGACTTTGTAACACAGCATCAACATGGGTTCAGGGAAGGCAAGTCCTGCCTCACAGGGTTACTTGAATTCTACGACCAGGCAGCAAAAATAAGGCAAGAAAGGGAAGGGTGGGCAGACTGCATATTTTTGGATTGTCAGGAAGCCTTTGATACAGTACCTTACAAGAGGCTAGTGAAAAAGCTGGAGATGCAGGCTGGAGTGAAAGGGAAGGTACTCCATTGGATAAAGGAGTACATAAGCAACAGGAGACAACGAGTCAGTGTGAGGGGTGAGGTCTCAGATTGGCGAGACGTTACAAGTGGAGTACCGCAAGGGTCAGTTCTTGGACCTATACTGTTTCTGATATATGTAAATGATCTCCCAGAGGGTATAGAATCGTTTCTCTCAATGTTTGCCGATTATGCAAAACTTATGAGGAGAATTGAAACTGAGGCTACAAGATGACCTAGACAGACTGAGTGAGTGATCCAACAAATGGCTGTTGAAGTTCAACCCGAGTAAATGCAAAGTAATGAAACTAGGCAGTGGAAACAGGAGGCCAGACACAGGATACAGAATAGGAGATGAAGTACTTAATGAAACGGACAGAGAGAAAGGTCTAGGAGTTGATATCATACCAAACCTGTTTCCTGAAGCCCACATAAAAAGAATAACGTCTGCGGCATATGCGAGGCTGGCTAACATCAGAACAGCGTTCAGGAACCTGTGTAAGGAATCATTCAGAACCTTGTACACCACATATGTAAGACCAATCCTGGAGTATGCGGCCCCAGCATGGAGCCTGTACCTAGTCAAGCACAAGACGAAGCTGGAAAAAGTCCAAAGGTATGCCACTAGACTAGTCCCAGAACTAAAATGCATGGGTTACTAGGAAAGGCTGCGGGAAATACACCTTACGACACTGGAAGACAGAAGAGTAAGGGGAGACATGATAACAACCTACAAAATCCTCAGGGGAATCGACCGGGTAAACAAGGATAAACTATTCAACACTGGTGGGACGCGAACAAGGGGACACAGGTGGAAACTGAGTACCCACATGAGCCACAGAGACGTTAGAAGGAACTTTTTCAGTGTCAGAGTAGTTAACGGATGGAATGCATTAGGCAGTGATGTGGTGGAGGCTGACTCCATACACAGTTTCAAATGTAGATATGATAGAGCCCAGTAGGCTCAGGAATCTGTACACCAGTTGATTGGTAGTTGAGAGGCGGGCCGAAAGAGCAAAGCTCTACCCTGGCAAACTCAACTAGATGAACACAACTAGGTGAATACAGGAGGATACACTCTTACCACACACGTCTCTCCCCAGTACTAGGAGCCTGGCCTCTGCACATGTTGTTGACTCTGGCACCCCCATGCCTGACCCTTGTCCAACACCCGCTGTAACTCTTCCCCAGGTTTTGTGCACGACGCTGTGTGTGTTTGTGTGCACCAGGCTGTGTGTGCACGAGGCGATTGATCACCAGGCTGTGTGCACCAGTTTGTGTGAGCACGAGACTGTGTGTGCAGCAAACTGTGTGCAAGCTAGTTTGCTTCATGTAAGGTAGTATGTGCACCAGTAAAAAGTGTGCACTTAGCTAGGTGTAAGTCTTCCTGGTCCTCCCCAGGAAGTATGCAACTATCATCTGTGTACAATCTAGTGTGTGTACACCAGGCTGTGTGTGCTCCAGGCTGTGTGTGTGCACCAGGCTGTGTGTGTGTGTGCACCAGGCTGTGTGTGTGCACCAGGCTGTGTGTGTGTGTGCACCAGGCTGTGTGGGTCTGTGCACGAGTTTGCATCTCGTCGGTGTTCTGATATTTATGTAATTGTCAAACTGTCTTCTAGGCTTGCTATTTATGAAGCTTTTACTAGCAAATATTTTATTTTTATCTAGCAAATAAAAGTACTACATTAGCTGACAGATTTGTTTTCCTTAGAATCTAGAATATATCACCTGCCTCTGAAGTTTCCACTTGAACTGTAAATCACTTAATTTTATATATGTTATTTTTGTCTATTGAGCCGTTTATGTTTAAATGAGTTCAATTTTTGTAATGTATTCACGAAAGTAGCCAAAAATGTTCTCGCTGGCAGAGATGTATGCAACATATAACCTTGTGTTCTGTTCCTGGGAAAATAACAGAACCATGTGTGATACAGCTATACATCTTTGAACAAGGGACTATTGGCAGTGTTGGGGTCCACGGACGTCCACAAACAGGAAGCACTATGAAAGAAGAGCAAGGCGGTTTCTAGCAACGATTCCGTCAAGATAACCCAGAGGAACAGGCGCTCCTCAGCCAGAGGCCATCAGTGTAAAGTGATCGAAGAACCTGTTATAAAGTCACCACATAACTCGACCCATTAGCGACTACTGAAGCTTGCAATACGGAGTTAGACAGTGCAGTTGAACATTAACATGGGCCTAAAATTACATCTGAATGAACATCGAACGAGATGTTCGATGTTCAGGCATTAACAGAAACATCATTGTGTTCTTCGCTGTTGGTGAACGTTCGTGGATCAAAACACTGACTACCCTATGTGTTCTTTGGTTCAGTTATTTTATCACACATGGTTCCGTTTCTTAACATGAAATAGGAGAAACAAATCAGACGTTGCCAACATATATACGATGGGTAAAAAACATTTTGGCCTCCAGGTAGTTGCTAAGCACCTAAATAATTTCAAAAGTGGGCTGTTTTCATAGGAGCTCCCTGAAGCCAGTGTAGAGGCTGTGGTGGCTGTTCCAGATATAGTGATCCCGTCGCCAGTGGTGTGGGAACCCTGGAGCGACCACCAGTACTCACACCCTACCAGTGTAGAGGCTGTGGTGGCTGTTCCAGATATAGTGATCCCGTCGCCAGTGGTGTGGGAACCCTGGAGCGACCACCAGTACTCACACCCTACCAGTGTAGAGGCTGTGGTGGCTGTTCCAGATATAGTGATCCCGTCGCCAGTGGTGTGGGAACCCTGGAGCGACCACCAGTACTCACACCCTACCAGTGTAGAGGCTGTGGTGGCTGTTCCAGATATAGTGATCCCGTCGCCAGTGGTGTGGGAACCCTGGAGCGACCACCAGTACTCACACCCTACCAGTGTAGAGGCTGTGGTGGCTGTTCCAGATATAGTGATCCCGTCGCCAGTGGTGTGGGAACCCTGGAGCGACCACCAGTACTCACACCCTACCAGTGTAGAGGCTGTGGTGGCTGTTCCAGATATAGTGATCCCGTCGCCAGTGGTGTGGGAACCCTGGAGCGACCACCAGTACTCACACCCTACCAGTGTAGAGGCTGTGGTGGCTGTTCCAGATATAGTGATCCCGTCGCCAGTGGTGTGGGAACCCTGGAGCGACCACCAGTACTCACACCCTACCAGTGTAGAGGCTGTGGTGGCTGTTCCAGATATAGTGATCCCGTCGCCAGTGGTGTGGGAACCCTGGAGCGACCACCAGTACTCACACCCTACCAGTGTAGAGGCTGTGGTGGCTGTTCCAGATATAGTGATCCCGTCGCCAGTGGTGTGGGAACCCTGGAGCGACAACCAGTACTCACACCCTACCAGTGTAGAGGCTGTGGTGGCTGTTCCAGATATAGTGATCCCGTCGCCAGTGGTGTGGGAACCCTGGAGCGACAACCAGTACTCACACCCTACTAGTGTAGAGGCTGTGGTGGCTGTTCCAGATATAGTGATCCCGTCGCCAGTGGTGTGGGAACCCTGGAGCGACCACCAGTACTCACACCCTACCAGTGTAGAGGCTGTGGTGGCTGTTCCAGATATAGTGATCCCGTCGCCAGTGGTGTGGGAACCCTGGAGCGACCACCAGTACTCACACCCTACCAGTGTAGAGGCTGTGGTGGCTGTTCCAGATATAGTGATCCCGTCGCCAGTGGTGTGGGAACCCTGGAGCGACCACCAGTACTCACACCCTACCAGTGCAATGTCTTACGATTAGATGGCAGCTAACCTTACTTCCTGTTGTTCATTTGATTTTGCATTGAAATTACTATGGACAATTATGATATTACACATAGAAGGCTAGCTATATAATTTGTTAAGCAATTTAGTGGTGTTTCAAGTACAATATTCTCATGCATTGCACAGAACCGTTACTTCTAGTTTTGAGTTAACATCTAGAGATTATACAGAACATGTCTTCGTGGTTAGTACTTGGATTAAGACAAATTCTCATTGTTTAGCTAATAATTTACGAGTTTTGTGAATATTGACTAATACTATAGATGCAACACTCGTGAGTACTTATTAATATCAGAAATACACATGTACCCCACGCTTAATAAGTCTTGGCAAAGTCCTAACTACATATGCTAGTTTTAAATTAAAGCATCTGTTTAATTAAGCACCGCCCCTTATCCCCACATCCTCCACTTACTGAAATAATGAAACCTAGTCAAAGGCATGCTGCTACGAAAAGCCTATATAATTTTCCGGAACGATCACGGCATAAATGCCTTTATATATGTAAACCCTAAACAATGTCTCGACTTTATCTAAAGTAACTTTCTATTTAAATATTGTTAATTATTTTCTCCAGTGTGCCATAGGATAAAAACAGAGACGTTTAAAATATAACTTATCAGTTGACATTATTGTATCAAAGCTGGTACTGCCAGTCTAGTACTGTATGCTCAGAGTACCGGCAGCTCTGCTGCTGCAATAGGCTGAAGAAGGTACCATAATGACTGGTCTCTTTGTGGTTTCCTATATAATGTTCAGATTATTTACCCCAGCCACCTTCAGCAGGCAAATGTTTTAACAGTGGCCTTCAAACAGCTAGAAACGGCTCATTCATATAGTTCACAAGACTTACTCAGACCCGTGCCATGAAAGCAATGTTTTGTTGAGTGTTCGAACACCTAATGTTGCTTCCATTTCTGCCACGTTGGCTTTTGATTGATGGTACTGGTCTTTCTTGCTCAACCATTGTTTTACAAATTATAAAAGTTTTTATAGACATTACTAACGATTGTCATCTATGAACCATCCATAAGGAACTTCATTTAAATCTGTGCCTTTCACTGCTGAATACCATCAACATTGTACATACCCATCAGTGTATTGCAAGTGTAGATATTATCACTTTCCAGAGATTATCTTCAAACTTCCAGTGGTGTAATTTAGTTCTCTTTTGTTACCTGCAACACCACTGTTGCTGTGCCGCCGGACTTTCCACCACAACCTCACCCGAACATCCACCTCAATCATCACATCAAATTTGTCTTCAACATATATACCGAAAAATACATCTTATCATTTTATTTAATAAATACTCAACTCTTGCTACCAACTCTACACGTACTGTTGTCACCAACTCTACACATACTGTTGTCACCAACTCTACACGTACTGTTGTCACCAACTCTACACGTACTGTTGTCACCAACTCTACACATACTGTTGTCACCAACTCTACACGTACTGTTGTCACCAACTCTACACGTACTGTTGTCACCAACTCTACACGTACTGTTGTCACCAACTCTACACGTACTGTTGTCACCAACTCTACTCGTACTGTTGTCACCAACTCTACACGTACTGTTGTCACCAACTCTACACGTACTGTTGTCACCAACACTAAACGTACTGTTGTCACCAACTCTACACGTACTGTTGTCACCAACACTACTCATACTGTTGACACAAACTGAACTTTTACTGTCATCCACCAAACATCTTCACCAACCTATCCTCACCGTTACCACCAAACTCCCGTCACACATCAATAACATCTTCACCACCACAACAATTCTCAACCCCATCCTAACCATTACCTCCAAAAACTCCATACAATCCTTACCATAACTACTTAAATCTCATGGTCCTCCCCACTCTCATAATATCTTCACAATCACCCTAACATCACCATCACTGCCACACCACCACACTATCCCTATCACCACTCACACTTCAACCCTGTCACACCTCCACCATTACCTCCACACCCACACGCTATTCCCACTAACGTCAACAATGCTCTTGTTCCTACATGAACACCACAAACGCACCTAATATACTAATTTTTAAATTCTGCAAAATATATACACATATACACATTCACACACACACACACACACACACACACACACACACACACACACACACACACACACACACACACACACACACACACACACACACACACACACACACACACACACACACACACACTCACACACACACACACACACACACACACACACACACACACACACACACACACAGTCGCTGATGGTCCACACAAGCGAGACGGTGCGCCTCAAGTTCTTCATCGACCTGCTGATGAGCAAGTGTCACCCGGTGATGCTGGTGGGGTCCTCCGGGTGCGGCAAGTCAGCGCTCTTGAACGAGAAACTGAACTCTCTTCCGGAGGAGTTTTCCGTCTGCAACGTCCCCTTCAACTATTACACCACTTCAGGTAACTTATGATGCCTCTTAAACTGACATTAAACATCTTACATTTACTGTACAAGTGGATACATGTATCCACTTGTTGTGAGATCCTTGCATTCATAGTCAGTACATTTTGATATAGTACCTGCTCTTCATTCTTCCCCGTAAATCAACAATTATGATCGATCCACATGTTCCCAGAATCATAAATGTGCCACTCGACTATCGTGTCTGTTGATCCAGAGCCCTGTTGTTTGCTGCAGAGTTGCTACAGCGGGTGCTGGAGAAGCCGTTGGAGAAGAAGGCAGGCAGGAACTACGCTCCTCCAGGCAACAAGAAGCTGGTGTACTTCATCGATGACATCAACATGCCGATGGTAAGTGCACATTGCCTCATGCAGTATTATATTCACCGATAATATTGCACTTATAATGACTTGATGAGAACAGTTTGTAGTTAAAGGTAAAACATCCAGATCATCTTCAGTAAAGCTTGACTTCGTGGATGCATCATTCACGATAATTGTATTGCTGCAAATTTTTATTTCAGCTAAACTTGTATGCTTAAAATATGCTTTGGTGACTTCTGTTAGGTGACTTTGATGTGTGTTACCATATGTGGCTTTGTGACATATCTTACCTAAGTTGGGTTTTCAGTGTGTAAAATAACTTTGCTTCCTCCAGTGTTTTCTGGCAAGTTTTAGTGGTGTGTGTTGTCTTGGGTGGCATCACAGTGTGTGTTGTCTTGGGTGGCATCACAGTGTGTGTTGTCTTGGGTGGCATCACAGTGTGTGTTGTCTTGGGTGGCATCACAGTGTGTGTTGTCTTGGGTGGCATCACAGTGTGTGTTGTCTTGGGTGGCATCACAGAGTGTGTTGTCTTGGGTGGCATCACAGTGTGTGTTGTCTTGGGTGGCATCACAGTGTGTGTTGTCTTGGGTGGCATCACAGTGTGTGTTGTCTTGGGTGGCATCACAGTGTGTGTTGTCTTGGGTGGCATCACAGTGTGTGTTGTCTTGGGTGGCATCACAGAGTGTGTTGTCTTGGGTGGCATCACAGTGTGTGTTGTCTTGGGTGGCATCACAGTGTGTGTTGTCTTGGGTGGCATCACAGTGAGTGTTGTCTTGGGTGGCATCACAGTGTGTGTTGTCTTGGGTGGCATCACAGTGTGTGTTGTCTTGGGTGGCATCACAGTGTGTGTTGTCTTGGGTGGCATCACAGTGTGTGTTGTCTTGGGTGGCATCACAGTGTGTTGTCTTGGGTGGCATCACAGTGTGTGTTGTCTTGGGTGGCATCACAGTGTGTGTTGTCTTGGGTGGCATCACAGTGTGTGTTGTCTTGGGTGGCATCACAGTGTGTGTTGTCTTGGGTGGCATCACAGTGTGTGTTGTCTTGGGTGGCATCACAGCATTTGTGTGTGTGTGTGTGTGTGTATTCACCTAGTTGTGTTTACGGGGGTTGAGCTTTGCTCTTTCAGCCCGCCTCTCAACTGTCAACCAACTGTTTACTAACTACTTTTTTTCCACACCACCACACACCCCAGGACGCAGTCCGTGACAGCTGACTAACTCCCAAGTACCTATTTACTGCTAGGTAACAGGGGCATTCAGGGTGAAAGAAACCTTGCCCATTTGTTTCTGCCTTGTGCGGGAATCGAACTCGCGCCACAGAATTACGAGTCCTGCGCGCTATCCAATTGGCTACCAGCCCCCCCCCCTGTGTGTGTGTGTGTGTGTGTGTGTGTGTGTGTGTGTGTGTGTGTGTGTACTCACCTATTTGCACTCACCTATTTGTGCTTGCAGGGGTTGTGCTCTGGCTCTTTGGTCCCGCCTCTCAAATGTCAATCAACTGATGTACAGGTTCCTGAGCCTACTGGGCTCTATCATACCTACACTTGAAACTGTGTATGGAGTCAGCCTCCACCATATCACTGCTTAATGCATTTCATTTGTCAACCACTCTGTCACTAAAAAAATTCTTTCTAATATGTCTGTGGCTCATTTGGGCACTCAATTTCCACCTGTGTCCCCTAGTGCGTGTGCCCCTTTGTGTTAAATAGCCTGTCTTTATCTACCCTCTCAATTCCTTTTAGAATCTTGTATGTGGTGATTATGTCCCCCTAACTCTTCTTTCTTCCAGCGCGCGTGTGTGTGTGTACTCACCTAATTGTGCTTGCGGGGGTTGAGCTTTGGCTCTTTGGTCCCGCCTCTCAACTGTCAATCAACTGGTGAACAGATTCCTGAGCCTACTGGGCTCTATCATATCTACATTTGAAACTGTGTATGGAGTCAGCCTCCACCACATCACTTCCTAGAGCATTCCATTTATTAACTACTCTGACACTGGAAAAATTCTTTCTAACGTCTCTGTGGCTCATCTTGGTACTAAGTTTCCACCTGTGTCCCCTTGTTCGTGTCCCACCCGTGCTGAAGAGTTTGTCTTTGTCCACCCTGTCAATTCCCCTGAGAATTTTGTAGGTGGTTATCATGTCTCCCCTTACTCTTCTGTTTTCCAGGGATGTGAGGTTCAGCTCCTTTAGCCTTTCCTCGTAGCTCAATCCTCTCAGTTCCGGGACGAGCCTGGTGGCATACCGCTGAATCTTCTCTAACTTTGTCTTGTGTTTAACTAGGTATGGACTCCAGGCTGGAGCTGCATACTCCAGGATTGGTCTTATATAAGTGGTATACAGGGTTTTGAAAGATTCCTTACACAAGTTTCTGAAGGCAGTTCTTATGTTGGCCAGTCTAGCATATGCCGCTGATGATATTCTTTTGATGTGGGCCTCTGGGGACAGGTTCGGTGTGATATCAACCCCCAGATCCTTCTCTCTATTTGACTCTTGCAGGATTTCCCCTCCCAGATGATACCTTGTGTTCAGCCTCCTGCTCCCTTCGCCTAATTTCACCACCTTACACTTTCCCGAGTTGAACTTTAGCAGCCATTTTCTAGACCATTCCTCCAGTTTATCCAGGTCATCCTGTAGTCTCTGTATATCTTCATCCGACTTGATTCTTCTCATAATTTTTGCATCATCAGCAAACATCGAGAGGAATGAGTCTATATACCCTCTGGAAGATCGTTCACATATATTAGAAACAGGATGGGTCCAAGTACTGAGCCCTGTGGGACTCCGCTGGTGACATCTCGCCACTCTGATGTCTACCCCTCACCGTTACTCGCTGTTTCCTGTTGCTTAAGTACTCCCTTATCCACTGGAGCACCTTCCCTTTTACTCCTGCCTGTTGCTCCAACTTTTTTAACAGCCTTTTATGGGGTACTGTGTCAAAGGCTTTTTGGCAATCCAGGAAAATGCAGTCGGCCCACCCTTCTCTTTCCTGCCTAATTTTCGTTGCCTGGTCATAAAATTCTATTAAACCTGTGAGGCACGATTTACCATCTCTGAACCCATGTTGGTGGTGCGTTACAAAGTTATTTCCCTCCAGATGCTCTACGAGCCTTTTCCTCACGATCTTCTCCAGCACCTTGCATGGTGTACAAGTTAAGGAAACTGGCCTGTAATTCAGTGCCTCTTGCCTGTCACCCTTTTTGTATATTGGGACCACGTTAGCTGTCTTCCAACTTTCTGGTAAGTCTCCTGTTTCCAGTGACCTGTTATACACCATAGAGAGTGGCACACTTAGTGCTTCTGCACCTTCCTTTAGTATCCATGGTGAGATTCTATCAGGCCCAACAGCCTTTGTCACATCCAGCTCCAGCAGACACCTTTTGACCTCATCACTGGTGAGGTCAAATTCCTCCAAGGTTGCTTGGTTTGCCGCCTCCTCATTTAGTGCAGGGGCTTCTCCTTGTTCTATTGTGAAGACCTCCTGGAATCTCTTGTTGAGTTCTTCACACACCTCCTTGTCATTCTCTTTGTATCTGTTCTCCCCTTTCCGCAGCTTCATCACTTGTTCCTTCACTGCTGTTTTCCTCCTGATAGGGTTGTGGAGCAGCTTTGGTTGGGTCTTGGCTTTACTCGCGATGTCATTTTCAAACTGTCTCTCTGCTTCCCTCCTCACTCTGATGTACTCATTTCTGGCACTCTGGTATCTCTCCCTGCTCTCTGGTGTTCTGTTATTTCTGTAGTTTCTCCATGTTCTTTTACTCAGTTGTTTCGCTACCTTACATTCCTGGTTGAACCATGGGTTTTTCTGTTGTTTTTCGTTTTTCTCCTTTTGGACGGGGATAAACCTGTTTGCAGCTTCCTGGCACTTTTGGGTGACAAAATCCATCATGACCTGCACATTCTTTTTTCTAAGTTCTGTTTCCCATGGTATTCCCCTGAGGAAGTCCCTCATCTCGTCATATTTCCCTTTTCGGTAATTCAGTCTTTTTCCCTCCACTCCCATCCTTGGATAGGTTATCCCTACCTCCACCAAGTACTCAAAGGTCCTTACACTGTGGTCACTCATTCCTATGGGGGCTTCAACTTTGACTTCCCATATTTCTGACTCATTCAGGGTGAATATCAAGTCGAGTCTAGCTGGTTCATCATTGCCCCACACTCTTGTGGGTTCCTTGACATGCTGGCTCAGAAAATTCCTTGTTGCCACTTCCAAGAGTTTAGCTCGCCACGTATCTGCACCACCATGTGGGTCCCCATTCTCCCAGTCTATCTTTCCATGGTTGAAATCACCCATGATTAAGAGTCTTGAGCCATTCCTGCAGGCAACTGAAGCTGCTCTCTCTATTATATTAATGGTTGCCATGTTGTTCCTATCAAACTCCTGTCTAGGTCTTCTGTCATTTAGGGGAGGGTTGTAAATGACTGCCGCTATTATCTTAGGTTTGATGGGATGGAATTTCCATCTCATCAAAACTCCAGTCCTTCCTTATCAGCAGGGCCACTCCACCACCTTCTCTCCCTTCCCTCTCTTTCCTTACTATATAGTAGTCCTTTGGAAACACAGCATCTGTTATGACTCCTGACAATTTTGTTTCCGTTAGTCCTATTACATCAGGGTTTTCTTCTTTCACCCTTTCTGCCAATTCACTTGCTTTATTGGTAATCCCATCAATGTTTGAGTACATTACCTTGAAGCTCACTTTCTTATATCCAATTTCACCCCCACTCCCTACAAGTGTAGGAGGTTGTTCTATGGTCATTGCTACTTGGGTTGGCTCCTCCTCCTGTGAGATAGTTGCCAGGGGTTCAGGGGGAGGTGGAGTGGGGGGTGGAGGGCTTAGGTCTTCCTCAGGCCTGCTTGGGGCAGGAAGAAGTCCTGGGGGTGAGGGAGCAGGGATTGCTTGGGGAGAGGGCACGCCCTCCTGCGGTGTAGTCGACAGGGGTTTGGAGGGAGGTGGAGTGGGGGATAGAGGGCTTTGATCTTGCTCAGGCCTGCTTGGGGCAGGGAGAAGACCAGGGGCTGGGAAAACAGGGGCTACTTGGGGTAAGGGGAGGGGGAGGATTTGGGTTTCATGATGGGCATTATGCTGGGGCAAGGAAGGGTTTGTGCTGGGGGGTAGGGAGGGCCCTATTGGGTGGTTGGCTGGGGTGTTGCATTCCCCCCTGGGGTTCCTGGGTTGCTGGATTGGGGTTCCCCACTCCCCTCTGGTATTGCTGGGTTGCAGGCTGAGGTTCCCTGGCTCTCTTCCCTCTCCTGGCGCCTTTTCCTTGCATCTGCTGCCCTTACTATCTCGTCTCTGGTCATCTCCCTCTGAACATATACCTCTTTGTAGTTCCTTGCATGCCTCAGTTTGCTCTTCCTTACTAGGATGTCCTCTTTTATGTCCTCGCTCTTGAATACTACCTTGATCAATCTCTTTTTGTCTCTGTTGTACTGGCCAATCCGGAAAAACTGTCCTATGTCTCGTTCAGCCCTTTCCATTCCTATCTCCTTTAATATCCCTGCCACTGCAGCTTTGTCTTTAGTCCTCGATTCCTCCCTTGTGGAGCCCTCTTGTTCCTTCACCCCTACCACTACTACAGCTCTTTTCCTTTCCATTAGCTGACTTGTGCATCTAGCTGCCTCCTGTGAGGTTACTGCTTTCATTACAACTTCCTTGACTGTGGACATTGCTCCTGGGCTCTTGAGCATTTCAGCAAAGGTTGGGCCAATTGTAGGGGTCCCTGCCATTGCTACATCTCCTGGCACCTGCGGGTTGGTCCCCTAGGCCAGAGTCTGAGGAGGGCCTGTTTTTAGGCTTTTTATCTCCTCTTGTGCTGCACTTAGTTCTATCTGCAGCTTACATATAGTTTCCCTCAGGTCCTTCAATTCCCCACTGACTTCCTTCCATGCCTTAGCAATCATCTCCATGAATGACTCGTCCAGTCCCTCTCCTCCAGCTTCATTCTGTTGTCTTACCATCCCGCCTGACCTGTGTGTGTGTGTGTGTGTGTGTGTGTGTGTGTGTGTGTGTGTGTGTGTGTGTGTGTGTGTGTGTGTGTGTGTGTGTGTGTGTGTGTGTGTGTGTGTTTACTCACCTATATGTACTCACCTATATGTGCTTGCAGGATCGAGCATTGACTCTTGGATCCCGCCTTTCTAGCTATCGGTTGTTTACAGCAATGACTCCTGTCCCATTTCCCTATCATACCTAGTTTTAAAAGTATGAATAGTATTTGCTTCCACAACCTGTTCCCCAAGTGCATTCCATTTTTCTACTACTCTCACGCTAAAAGAAAACTTCCTAACATCTCTGTGACTCATCTGAGTTTCCAGTTTCCACCCATGTCCCCTCGTTCTGTTATTATTACGTGTGAACATTTGATCTATTTCCACTTTGTCAATTCCCCTGAGTATTTTATATGTCCCTATCATATCTCCTCTCTCCCTTCTTTTCTCTAGTGTCGTAAGGTTCAGTTCCTTCAGCCGCTCTTCATATCCCATCCCTCGTAGCTCTGGGACAAGCCTCGTCGCAAACCTCTGAACCTTCTCCAGTTTCTTTATGTGTTTCTTCAGGTGGGGGCTCCATGATGGCGCGGCATACTCTAAGACGGGTCTCACGTAGGCAGTGTAAAGCGCCCTAAAAGCTTCCTCATTTAGGTTTCTGAATGAAGTTCTAATTTTCGCCAGTGTAGAGTACGCTGCTGTCGTTATCCTATTTATATGTGCCTCAGGAGTTAGATTAGGTGTCACATCCACTCCCAGGTCTCTTTCTCGAATCGTTACAGGTAGGCTGTTCCCCTTCATTGTGTACTGTCCCTTTGGTCTCCTGTCACCTGATCCCATTTCCATAACTTTACATTTACTGGTGTTAAACTCCAGTAGCCATTTCTCTCACCATCTCTGCAGCCTGTTTAAGTCCTCTTGGAGGATCCTACAATCCTCGTCTGTCACAACTCTTCTCATTAATTTTGCGTCATCCGCAAACATTGACATGTATGATTCCACTCCTGTAAACATATCATTTACGTAAATTAGAAAGAGGATTGGTCCCAGCACCGATCCTTGAGGTACTCCACTTGTTACTGTTCGCCAGTCCGACTTTTCGCCCCTTACCATTACCCTCTGGCTCCTTCCTGTTAGGTAGTTCTTCACCCATACTAGGGCCTTTCCGCTTACTCCTGCCTGCCTCTCAAGTTTGTATAGCAGTCTCATGTGCGGTACCGTATCAAAGGCCTTTTGGCAGTCAAGAAATATGCAGTCTGCCCAGCCTTCTCTGTCCTGCCTTATCCTTGTTACTTTATCATAGAATTCTAAAAGGTTTGTTAGGCATGATTTCCCTGTCCAGAACCCATGTTGGTGCTTGTTTACAAACCCAATGCTCTCCAGGTGCTCAACAAGTCTTAGCCTAATTATTCTTTCAAGTATTTTGCAGGGGATGCTTGTCAGTGATACGGGTCTGTAGTTAAGTGCCTCCTCCCTATCCCCCTTTTTGAAAATCGGTACGACATTTGCCTCCTTCCAGCAACTGGGCAATTCTCCCGACATAAGTGACTCATTGAAGATCATTGCCAGAGGCACGCTTAGAGCCTGCGCTGCCTCTTTAAGTATCCACGGTGATACTTTGTCTGGTCCAACAGCTTTATTTGCATCCAGTGTTGTCAACTGTTTCATTACATCCTCTGCTGTCACCTCTATATCTGATAGTCTTTCATCTTGGGTAATCTCTTCTAACAATGGGAGCTGCTCAGGCTCGGTAGTGAACACTCCATGGAATTTTGCATTCAGTACCTCGCAGATTTCCTTGTCGCTTTCTGTATATGCCCCTTCTGTTTTCCTCAGTCTTGTCACTTGGTCATTTACCGACATCTTCCTTCTTATATGGCTATGTAGTAATTTTGGTTGCTTTTTCGCTTTGACTGCAAAATCGTTCTCATAATTTCTTTCCGACACTCGTCTTATGTTAATGTAATCATTCCTAGCTCTGTTACATCTAATCCTGTTGTCCTCTGTCCTTTGTCTTCTGTACTTCCTCCACTCCCTCCTGCTTCTCACCTTTGCTTCCTGACACTGTCTATTAAACCATGGGTTATTATATTCCCTCCTGCTTTTTTTCTTTATTGTTGGAATAAATCTATCTTCAGCCTCCTTGCATTTCAATATGACTTGGGTCATCATACCTTGCACTGTTTTTCCTCTAAGTTCTTCCTCCCACTGCACTTCTCCCAGGTAGTCCCTTATCCTTCTGTAGTCCCCTTTTCTGTAATCAAGTCTCCTTTCCCGGACCTCTTGTCCTTTGGTCACAATTTTAAGCTCCATCATGTAGTCAAAGGCAAGGACACAATGGTCACTAGCTCCTAGTGGTATTTCATGTTCCAACTGCTCGATGTCTTCTACATTCTGAGTGATAATGAGATCTAATAGGCTGGGCGTATCCCCTCCTCTTTCCCTAGTATCTTCTTTCACATGCTGTGTTAGGAAATTCCTGTCAATAACGTCTACCAGCTTCGCTCCCCAGGTCTCCTCCCCGCCATGGGGATTCCTCGTTTCCCAATCTATCTCTCCGTGATTTAGGTCCCCCATGACCAGCAGCTTCGCTCTCATTCTATGCGCTAAAGTTGCTGCCCTCTGCAGTTCATCCATACATGTCTTGTTGCTGTCCTCGTACTCCTGCCTGGGCCTTCTACTGTTTGGTGGGGGATTGTAGAGTATCAAGATTACATTCTTCTTCCCATCCACTGTCAGGGTTCCATGTATGAAGCTTGTGCTTTCATTGGTACCCGGGTTTTCCAGCTCATCAAACTTCCATTTCCGCTTTATTAGTAGTGCCACTCCTCCTGTGTGTGTGTGTTTGTGTGTGTGTGTGTGTCTGTGTGTGTGTCTGTGTGTGTGTCTGTGTGTGTGTCTGTATGTGCGTGTGTGTCTGTGCGTGTGTGTCTTTGTGTGCGTGCGTGTGTGTGTGTGTGTGTGTGTGTGTGTGTGTGTGTGTGTGTGTGTGTGTGTGTGTGTGTGTGTGTGTGTGTGTGTGTGTGTGTGTGTGTGTGTGTGTGTGTGTGTGTGTGTGTGTGTGTTTGTGTGTGTGTGTGTGTGTGCGTGTGTGTGTGTGTGTGTGTGTGTGTGTGTGTGTGTGTGTGTGTGTGTGTGTGTGTGTGTGTGTGTGTGTGTGTGTGTGTGTGTGTGTGTGTGTGTGTGTGTTTCAGTGTGTGAATGGGTTTGTGGTTTTGTGCGTGAGTGTGTGCGTTTGTGTGATTGCGAGTGCGTACGTGTGTGGTTATGTGGGTGAGAGCCTTTGTGTGTGTGCGCCTTTAGTTTACAGGAGAAGGGGGGTGACCTAGGGATTAACACCGTATCCAGTTCCCAATTGAGTTCACGCGAGAGGTTTTTTAGTTGCCGCCTTCGCTATCAAGATTACTATTATATTCTATTACGGAATGAGAATGTATTAGTGATTACGATATGATGGCACCTAGGTGAGAGAGTGACCATACTACCATTGCTCACCCTCCTCCTCTCCCTCCCCTCCTCTTTCTTCCCATCTCACACTCTTCCCCTCTCTCTTCTCTCTCTCTCCCCTCTCACTCTCTCCCTCTCACCCCCTCACACATCAGCAGCTAATACACGGCTCTAACCGACGGTAGCCACGTAGTTCTCTCACAGGACCAAATCAAGAGTTCTTGGACTGCCTAAGCTGAACTACCCTCCTCAATGCGGCCTTCTTATGTCACCCTTGTGAATATAATGCGTCATTAGCTAGACAGACAGTATACTAGCAGGCCCTAGAATAACACCCTTCCACCGGGGAATTTACATTGTAAATTGTAGCCACAACCATGATGGCGCTGATCTCGATACTCCGCCCACCAGAGGTCATCATCATCGACCTCCTCTTCTAATTGAGGCAGGAAACCGGAACCGTTCACTGATACCAAGCCACCACCAACTGATGGGATTGTCTACGTAGCACCCAATACTGGGAAGTTGGAGTGCAGGCCCACAGATGGCACTGATATCACCACTCCATACTCCAGAGACAGTGTTGATACCATAACACTCACTCTCTCTCTCTCTCTGCCGACCTCCTGGCTAACCCTATAACAAAATAGTAGGAAAAGGGACAAACAGGGCAGCTCCAAGCTCCAAGGGCACAGGGAAACGTCAATGTTACCAAATGAAGTAAACGTTCGTCCAAGTTTGGGAGGATATTAGGAGGGAGATGCAAGAAATGAAAAATAAAATAAACAACCTGCAAAGCGAGCTAACAGCAGCAAAGGAGGAGATTAGAACCCTCACAGAGAACAATACTGAGGCTGAGACTCAGATAATCATCTAAAGAGAAGATGGAATTGATACATTGCAAGAGAATGCCATTGTACAATCAACATTTGCAGAAATGCTGAAAGAAACTTGGAAGCAATGTCCACAGTGATGGAAGTTGTCATGAAACAGCCACCTCACAGGAAGCAGCAAGGTCCAATAGTCAGCTGCTGGTAAGAAAAAGATCAGTGGTAGCTGTGGGTATTAAATAGCAGGAAGGCTCCAATAGGACAGAATGGAATGATAAGGACAGAGCGGCAGTGAATGAAATATTAAAAGGCCTAGAGATGGAAGGGGCTGAACATAGCATTGAGAAGGTTTTCAGGTTAGGCTGGTACAACAAGGACTGAGACCACATGATAAAGATAGTATTTGTAAACGAGACCACGAAGAAGAATATTCTAGCATGGAAGAGCCAACTGCAATATGTGGGAGAATTCAAAAAAGTATTCCTCCAGAGGGATATCATGAGGGAGGCGAGAGCAATGGCGACAGAAGCAAAGAAGAAGCATAGGTTGAGAGGAGAAAACCAAGAAATCTCAGCCCCAACACAACATCCCTAGAGGTGAGGGGGAAACCCACAACCAGCAACCCAGTAACACCAGAGGGGAGGGCAACTCCACCACCTCCTCTGCATAGAACCCCCCCCCCTTACCCCAAACCCTCTCTGCCCCCACTCAAATGCTCAGCCAACACTTCCTCCCCCCACCACCCAATACCCAACCTTGCTATTCCTCTGCCACTTCCACCATATCCCCTCTTCCCACTTTCCCTGTCCTGTCTCCCCTTCCCCTTCAACCCATACCCTCCCTGTCCCCTCCCCCCATCACTTGCCTCCCCCCCCCACCTCAACCTGGTCTCCTCAGTGACCCTGTTACCCACCTCACAAATCCTCATGCCTATAAAATAGCTTCCTCCATCAGCAGAATGTTCACCAAGAAAGGGGCCTGAGAAGGGACAGAAGAAAGTGAATCTTAAGGCAATGTACACTAACAGAGATGGGATTACAAATTGAACAAATGAACATGGAGAATGGGTACTAGAAGAAACCCCAGAAATAATAGCACTAATAGAAACAAAGCTAATGAAAACCATAACAAATGTAGTGTTTCTAAAGGACTACTATGTAGAGAGGAAAGAGAGAGTGAAGGAAGAAGAGGTGGCGGAGTAGCTGTGCTGGTTAGAAAAGGCTGGAATATGGCATAAACAACGTAGCCACCATTAATACAATAGAGAGAGCAGCTTCGGTCACTAGCAAGAATGGATCTGGACTACTAATCATGAGACACTTCAACCACGGGAAGATAAATTGGGAGAATAGACACCCACATAGAGGACCAGACACATGGAGAGTTAAGCTGCTGAACGTGGCAACAAAAAACTTTCTAAACCAACGCATCAAGGGACCGACAAGAATGAGAGGGGAAGATGAACCAGCCATGCTTGATCTGATATTTACCCTAAATGAGTGGGATATAAGGGTAAGTTAAGTTGGAAGCACCCTTGGGAATGAGTAATCACAGTGTATTGATCTTTGAGTACCTGGTAGAGCTATGATCTATAATCCCCCAAAAAAGAACTAGGAAACAAAACGTTGGAGTACCGAAAGAGGAATTATGATGAGATGAGTAGTTTCCTAAGGGATATACCATGGGACACAGAACTCAGAGTTAAGTCTGTACAAGACATGATGGACTGTGTCACCCAAAAGTGTCAGGAGGCAGCAAACAGGTTTATCCCAGGAGCAGGAGCCGGTCGGCCGAGCGGACAGCACACTGGACTTGTGATCCTGTGGTCCCGGGTTCAATCCCGGGTGTCGGCGAGAAACAATGGGCAGAGTTTCTTTCACCTTTATGCCCCTGTTACCTAGCAGTAAAATAGGTACCTGAGTGTTAGTCAGCTGTCACGGACTGCTTCCTGGGGTTGGAGGCCTGGTCGAGGACCGGGCCGCGGGGACACTAAAGCCCCGAAATCATCTCAAGATAACCTCAAGAAGGATCGCGGCCCAAAAGGAAAGATCCTAGAAGCAAGAGAAGAATCCTTTGTTTAATAGGGCATATTTGGAAGCAAAAGAACTGAACAAAAGGTCGTGGAGGAACTTCTGAAATAAAAGAACACCAGAAAGCAGAGAGGGAGAGAACCAGGAATGAGTTTGTTAGTGTGAGAAAAGAAGCAGAGAAAAATTATGAAAATGATATAGCAAACAAAGTCATGACCAAACCAAAGCTACTGCACAGTCACATCAAGAGGAAAACAACAGTGAAAGAACAGGTGATGAAACTAAGAACGGGTGAGGACAGGTATACAGAGAGTGACAAAGAGGTGTGTGAAGAACTCAGCAAGAGGTTCCATGAGGTCTTCATAACAGAACGAGGTGAGGTCACTGTGCTAGGAGAGGTGGCAGTAAAGCAGGCGGCCTTGGAAGGGTTCGAAATTACAAGAGATGAGGATTAGAGACACCTGTTGGATCTGGATGTGAGAAAGGCTGTTGGTCCAGACGGAAACTCACCATAGGTCTTGCAAGAGTGTTCAGAGGCACTTGAAGTCACCAGTGGAGTCCCACAGGGCTCTGTACTCGGACCTATCCTATTTCTGATATACGCAAATGATCTCCCAGAGGGTATAGACTCATTCCTCTCAATGTTTGCTGACGACGCCAAAATTATGAGAAGGATTAATACAGAGGAGGACTGCTTGAGGCTTCAAAAAGACGTGGACAAACTGAAGGAATGGTCGAACATATGGTTGATGGAGTTTAACCCAAGCAAATGTAACATAATGAAGATAGGTGTTGGGAGCAGGAGGCCAGATACACGTTTTCATTTCGGAGATGAAATTCTTCAAGAATCAGAGAGAGAGAAAAAAAAAGACTTGGGTGTTGATATCACGCCAGACCTGTACCCTGAAGCCCATATTATGAGGATAACATCAGCGGCATATGCCAGGTTGGCCAACATATGAACGGCCTTAAGAGACTTGTGTAAGGAATCATTCAGAACTTTGTATATCAAATATGTCAGACCAATCCTGGAGTATGCGGCTCCAGCATGGAGTTTATATCATGTCAGACATATAACTAAACTGGAAAAAGTTGAAAGGTTTGCCACCAGACTAGTACCCGAACTGAGGGTTATGAGCTACGAGGAGAGACTACGGGAATTAAATCTCACGTCACTGGGAGACAGAAGAGTTAGGGGGGACATGATCACCACATTCAAGAATCTAAGAGGAATTGATAGGGTAGATAGAGACATACCATTTAACACAAGGGGTTCACACACAAGGGGACACAAGTGGAAATTGAGTTCCCAAACGAGCCATAGAGACGTTAGAAAGATATTTTTCAGTGTCAGCATAGTTGACAAATGGAATGTATTAGGAAGTGATGTGGTTGAGGCTGACTCCATACACACCTTCAAGTGTAGATATGATAGACCCCAGTAGGCTCAGGAACCTGTAGACCTGTTGATTGACGGTTGAGAGGCGGGACCAAAGAGCTAGAGCTCAACCTCCGCAAGCACAAATAGGTGAGTATACACACACACACACACACTCACTCACGAGCCTCGCGGCTGAGTGGACAGCACTCGGGGGATGCAGTCCTAAGGTCCCGAGTTCGATTCCCGGCCGAGGCGGAAACAAATGGGCAGTTTCTTTTACCCTGATGCATCGGTTCAACTAACAGTAAATAGGTACCTGGGAGTTAGACAACTGCCACGGGCTACTTCCTGGCGATGTGTGTATGTGTGTTTGTGTGTGCATGTGTTATAGGGAAATATATGTAGTAGATATATTATATGAAAAATAGATTGGTTAGAGAGGCAGGATCCAAGAGCTAATAGCTCAATTCTGCAGTCACAAATAGTAAAAATACACTGAAGGAAACTTTGGAACCATTACTCTTTACATTGGAATCTCCAGAGTTATTATAAATAATAATAATATTCTTAGTATGACTATTCTACCACACCTAACCTCATCAAGGGATTAAGAATATACATTGATTACTTTTATTAATATTATTAGTTTGCATCCTATTTGTTTAACAAAAATACAAAGGGGAGCACAATAATTATAAGGAAATCTCAGCAATTGCAAGGTGATTTATGTAGGAAGATTACACCTAGAGCAGTTCCTAATCCATTTTGAGTGTATTTAATTCCTAAAGAGCACCAGCAATTATGCATCACTGTAGCTAGATGGTGTACTATATTACATGGGTAGTTATAGTAAATATAACTCGGCTAAACTAAACTATAAACTCGGCCTTAACTGAAATAAAAAAAATATATAATTATTATTAATATAATTATGTAAACTCAGCAAAATTGGGGCCATGAATAGAGATACTCTCATTCCCAAACCTCGAAAATTAGCCACCTATAGCTGTAAATCATTAATTATGCAGTGATTAATTATGTAGGCCAACCAAAATAGCCACCCATATATTGTACTATAATTCCTGAATCTGGCAACTCAACTGAATCTGGCAACTCAACTGTATCTGGCAACTCAACTGAATCTGGCAACTCAACTGAATCTGGCAACTCAACTGAATCTGGCAACTCAACTGAATCTGGCAACTCAATATATATATATATATATATATATATATATATATATATATATATATATATATATATATATATATATATATATATATATATATGTCGTACCTAGTAGCCAGAACGCACTTCTCAACCTACTATGCAAGGCCCGATTTGCCTAATAAGCCTAGTTTTCTTGAAATAATGTTTTTTCGACTACCTAACCTACCTAACCTAACCTAACCTAACTTTTTTGGCAACCTAACCTAACCTAACCTATAAAGATAGGTTAGGTTAGGTAGGGTTGGTTAGGTTCGGTCATATATCTACGTTAATTTTAACTCCAATAAAAAAAAATTGACCTCATACATAATGAAATGGGTAGCTTTATCATTTCATAAGAAAAAAATTAGAGAAAATGTATTAATTCAGGAAAACTTGGCTTATTAGGCAAATCGGGCCTTGCATAGTAGGCCGAGAAGTGCGTTCTGGCTACTAGGTACGACATATATATATATATATATATATATATATATATATATATATATATATATATATATATATATATATATATATATATATATATATATATATATATATATATATATATATATATATATTATTAAATATGACCGAAAAAGTAAGATTAATAATTCTAACACGAATTTTCTCAATCTTTCGTACATTTCTTTTCACTGTTGGAGGTAATTCAAAAATCAATTCTCCAAAATTCAGTTTTATTTCTAGTCTGACGCGACACTTGAGCGCGTTTCTTAAAACTTATTACATTTTCAAAGACTTTAGTTAACACATACACAACTGAATAGAACTTACACATCTCCGATTTTGTTTATATCTACATTTGAGTGAGGTGGATGGGGTGAGGTGGTATTTAATAAGGTATTAATTTCATCAACACAAGCCAGAACATGAAACAAGGGTATTGAATAGAAGTGATTGTAGAAAGCCTATTGGTCCATATTTCTTGATGCTTCTATATTGGAGCGGAGTCTTGAGGTGGGTAGAATATAGTTGTGCATTAATTGGCTGTTGATTGCTGGTGTTGACTTCTTGATGTGTAATGCCTCGCAAACGTCAAGCCGCCTGCTATCGCTGTATCTATCGATGATTTCTGTGTTGTTTACTAGGATTTCTCTGGCGATGGTTTGGTTGTGGGAAGAGAAATTAATACCTTATTAAATACCACCTCACCCCATCCACCTCACTCAAATGTAGATATAAACAAAATCGGAGATGTGTAAGTTCTATTCAGTTGTGTATGTGTTAACTAAAGTCTTTGAAAATGTAATAAGTTTTACGAAACGCGCTCAAGTGTCGCGTCAGACTAGAAATAAAAATGAATTTTGGAGAATTGATTTTTGAATTACCTCCAACAGTGAAAAGAAATGTACGAAAGATTGAGAAAATTCGTGTTAGAATTATTAATCTTACTTTTTCGGTCATATTTAATAATATATGTCTACAGGAAAGACTGCTACCAAAATATACTAATATATATATATATATATATATATATATATATATATATATATATATATATATATATATATATATATATATATATATATATATGTCGTACCTAGTAGCCAGAACGCACTTTTCAGCCTACTATGCAAGGCCCAATTTGCCTAATAAGCCAAGTTTTCATGAATTAATATATTTTCTCTAAATGTTTTATTATGAAATGATAAAGCTGCCCATTTCATTATGTATGAGGTCAATTTTTTTTTTATTGGAGTTAAAATTAACGTAGATATATGACCGAACCTAACCAACCCTACCTAACCTAACTTAACCTATCTTTATTGGTTAGGTTAGGTTAGGTAGCCGAAAAAGTTAGGTTAGGTTAGGTTAGGTAGGTTAGGTAGTCGAAAAACAATTATTTCAAGAAAACTTGGCTTATTAGGCAAATCGGGCCTTGCATAGTAGGCTGAGAAGTGCGTTCTGGCTATTAGGTACGACATATATATATATATATATATATATATATATATATATATATATATATATGTCGTACCTAATAGCCAGAACGCACTTCTCAGCCTACTATTCATGGCCCGATTTGCCTAATAAGCCAAGTTTTCATGAATTAATGTTTTTTCGTCTACCTAACCTACCTAACCTAACCTAACCTAGCTTTTTTTGGCTACCTAACCTAACCTTACCGATAAATATAGGTTAGGTTAGGTTAGGTAGGGTTGGTTAGGTTCGGTCATATATCTACGTTAATTTTAACTCCAATAAAAAAAAAATGACCTCATACATAGAGAAAAGGGTTGCTTTATCATTTCATAAGAAAAAAAATATAGTAAATATATTAATTCAGGAAAACTTGGCTTATTAGGCAAATCGGGCCTTGAATAGTAGGCTGAGAAGTGAGTTCTGGCTACTAGGTACGACATATATATATATATATATATATATATATATATATATATATATATATATATATATATATATGTGTGTGTGTGTGTGTGTGTGTGTGTGTGTGTGTGTGTGTGTGTGTGTTTGTTGTTCTTGCTTCTACTGTTTCTGTGTAGGTTCGGGGTCCTCAAGTGGGTAGAATGTAATTATGTCGAGTCTCCTGTTGTCGTTGTATCTGTCGATAATTTCTGTGCTGCTTGTTAAGATTTTCTCTGGTGATAGTCAGGTTGTGTGAGGAGATTATATTCTCCTTGATGAATCCCTGTTGTTTGTGCATTGTTAATCTCCTAGAGAGAGAGAGAGACCAACGTTGTAGTCTTACCTATATACTGAGATCTTTGGAGCTGAGAGTCCCCAAGCGGACATATGAAGGCATAAATGACGCTGTTTTTTTTTCAAGGCATTCTGGTGTCTGGAGAGTTCTTCATAAGTAGGTTTGCTGTCTTCTTGTTTTTGAAGTAAATAGTTAATTGTATCTTCTGATTTGTGTCTGTGGGGATAACGTTTCTATCAATAATATCTTTCACGGCACTTTACTCCGTTTTATGAGCCGTCGAAAGGAAGTTCCTGTAGAACAGTCTAATAGGAGGTACAAGTGATATGTTAGTTGAGTCTTCAGAGGTTATGGAACTCCATGGAACGCCATGGAATGGAATTCCATGCAGTGTGGAAGCCACCATTCCTTTACACGACTGTTACATCTACAAAGAGTAGCTTCCCATCGCTCTCCATCTCGTAGGCGAAACTTAACACCGAATTTTGCTGGAATGCCTCCTTCAACTTCTGCAAACATCTGACATCAGGCACCTGCATAAATATGTCGTCTACATTCCTGCAGTATATAGCGGGTTTCAAGGCCATGTCAACTAAGACCCTCTGCTCTGGTACCCATGTAGACGTTTGCAAACAGAACACCTAGGGGAGAAACCATGGCGACTTTATCTACTTGTTTATACATGTGCCCATCAGAACTCAAGAAGGGTGCCTCTTTTAGTGCAATTCGAGTAACTTCCTCACTAACTTACTGAGGAATTAGAAAACCTCTCCCCACCCTTTCCCCAGCTTCACCCATGTACTACGTCCACCACCCACCTTCCCTCGCCTTCACCACCCCTTCCCCAGCTTCACCATCAACCACCCATTTTTCCATGCTTCGCCCACTCCTCTCTCAGTTCCACCTACACAATTCTTCCCTCACCCAGCCCACTCCTCCCCCAGCTCCATCTATGTACCACCTCTGCCACCTACCTTCCCTTGCCTCGTCACCCATCCCCCAGCTCCATTTATGTACCGCCTCTGCCACCCACCTTCCCTCGCTTCGCCTGCCCTTACCCAGGTTCACCCATGTACCAACTCCGCAACCCACCTTCCCTTGCCTCGCCCATCCCTCCCCCAGCTCCACCCATGTACCATCACCCATAACTGTGAGGGAGGAGACATCAGAGTGGCGAGATGTCACCAGCATGGTCCCACAGGGGCTTTGTACTTGGACCCATCCTGTTTATGATATATGTAAACGATATTTCAGAGGGCACAGGTGTCAGGCTTCAAATTGTTGATGGTTAGAATGTTAACCAATCACAAAGCAGCTAGTCTTCTGAAGTTAAACTCCATAGAGCGTGGGTGCTGCTGAGAGTAGTCTGAGTTAGTGTATAGTGAACCACTAGATCACGTCGACATCTGGTGAGTTGGATATTGTTACGCCCTCAATAGCAAAGCATAGAAGGAACCTGAGTGAATTCTCAACATTCCCAAGTTAGAGTTTTCACTATATCTTCAACCAACAAGAAAAGCCGAAACACTTATAGCAGCGTGGGATAAACAACAATTTTCCCAGCTGGAAACTCAAGTGCCCGCCACTGCCATCACTCAACCATACACTCAGGCATCGTCAATGTTCATCATACCAGCCTGAGGTCCTACCCTGGAAACACGTTGTTACATCTTGGCTTAACGTGTTTATGACGTATTAGAACGTTGTTACAACTTGCTATATTATTTGTTATAACTGGTTAGGAGGTGTTAAAACTGTTCGAACGTTGTATCAACGTCATAGTTTCGGTGTGTGTTTAGCGGGTTATACCATTCACCCGAGCTCTAGGTCACCCTTCACATAAAGTGTGGCACGATATTTAGCAGCAAGAAACATTGTTCATCAGTGAGGGGGCACAGAAAATGTTTCCCACGTCATTTTGAATTTCTGGTGCCCGAGCCAACCGTCACCAGCCTTGTGTGTTCGGCTGTGCTGTTCAGGTTAATTGCTACACCAGTTAATGCCATCGTCGCAGTAGTCGCTTCTAGTTTCATTGCTTGTACTGCTCACCGGCTGTGTTGTGCAATTTTTAAAGAAAAACTTGTTGTTTAACCTGCGATTTGACTGTAGTGACGTCAGCAGCTCCGCCACCGCCAACCGTAGTGACGTCCCACCCCACGAAGCCCCACTGCTTCAACTGCACAAGTGAGAGAGTCTAGCCCTAGCTTCGGTAGGGGAAGGACGTGGTGAATCGGCGCTCCGGCTGTTGGTGGTGTTTACCAATTTGGCCGGTTGAGGGCGGGTGTGTCTCTGCCTGCCTGTGCTGACGTGGAGTTAACGATGGGGGTCCCCCTCCCCCCCTGTACTGCGGGCTCAGTCTGTGGGCCTCGAATTTTCCGGCCGGGCTGGGTACCCAGAGATAGCGCTGGTGTGTGAGGTGCTTCATGTCCCTGTGATAAACATTTATGGGGTCGAGCTGGTGACAGCTCGTCGAGCGATATTAAAGTTTACCGAGGAATTGGCATATTGCGACTTTCTCCGTCGTTACGAGGGGCGACAATGCCCCTACCGGATGGTGCGGGCACTGTGTCACTATCTGATCGGAGTGGTGCCCTCACGTACGTCAGTGTGCATGGGGCTCCGTTGGAGTTTCCAGAGAGTCTGCTACGGCGGTACTTCGGCCGGTATGGCGCAGTGGTTAGTGTGCGGGTGAACGTGGTGTCTTCCAGTCCACTTAAGGGTGTGAGGACCAACATTCGCACCCTGGGCATGAGGCTCCGGGAAGATATTCCGTACTCTATGCGGCTTATGGGCTACAACGTTCGGGTATTTTACGCCCGCCAGCCTCGGACATGTTATCGTTGTGGCCTCTTGGGCCATCAGGCTGCTGACTGTTCTGCGCCTGCCGTTGCACCCGTGAACCTCTTCAGTGAGGAGGATTTTCCACCGCTTCCTGTGGAGGAGGATTCAGTGGATGTGGACGTCTCTTCAGCCGCGGAAGTGCCCCGTGTATCGCCTGTTGCGCCGCCTTGTGCGCCCCCTGTTGTTGTCGCCTCTCCTCAAGAGGTTGTGGCGTCGCAGGGTGATCGTCCTGCTCCGACTAGTGTCCCTGGGGTTCTTCAGACTGCCTGCTGCTCGATTCCCCCGTCTTCCAGTTCGTCCTTTGCTGCGTCTGACCCTGTCCCTGCACCCTTGCCAGCTGTTCCGGCTTTGCTGGGTGATGGGGTGGATCCGGCGCTTCCTCCTGTGCCTGGCCTGGTGCCCCATGTGGTTGAGGATGCTGCCGTTCTGCGACGTGCGTCGGTTCGCCCAGCTTGTGTTGCGGGTGTCTCTGAGTCGGCCTCCGGGTCTGGTGATGTGCGGCCAGAGCCTAAGCGTTCCCGGCTTTCATCTTCAGCTTGGGCTGACGTTGGCGATTTCGACGCTTGTGGATCTGTCGGCGACGGAGGGGTGGCTCCGGTTGCGTTGCAGACTATGGTGGTGGCGGAGGTGCATTTGCCTGAGGGTGCCAGTGACGGTGTTTCGACCTCCACTTCAGATTTGGTGTCTGCGGTTCCTGCTTCGGGTGCGTCGCCTGCCTCGGATGGCTCCGGTTCTTCGTGGGGGGTGGTTCCCCCTGCTGAGGTTCGCGGTGAGCGGGGTGGCCTGGTGATGGTGTTGAAAAAGACTGCTCGCTCTGGGGGTTCTGTAACACCTTCCTCGGTCCCCGTTTCATTGACTGCGGTCTCGACGCCTCTTCCGTCTCCGGCCATCTCTTCAGTGTCTCCTGCGGTCTCGGTTGGGACGTTACCATCTCGTTGCTTGTCCCCTGCTCCTGTGCGTACGGCGACGCGGCCGTCCCGACAGCCCTCGTACGCTTCATCGGTGTCATCTGCTACCTCGAAGGACGTGGTTTGTGCTCCCCAGCCTCGTTATGCGACTTGCGTCGGTGACCTTCAGGAGTGGCCGTTTCCACCTGATCTGGAGGTTCCCGAGTTTATGCTGGGCCCACGGCGGCAGGGGGATCGCCTCCCCACCGACTTGGAGTATTTGATTTGGGAGGCCTATGTTACCTATCGTTCGTTACGGCTCGTGACCCTACAGCAGCCAAGCTTTAATTACGTCTAGGGATACGAGAAAACTGCTGTTCTCAAGAGCGGATCACCAGTATAACCCCTTGATAAGTAATGAGCACATAAATAAAAATCTTCCTTTAGGACTGAAGAATAGATACAAAATATTATATAGATATATATTCAAGACAGTATAATATAAAAACACAGATGGTCAAGTTAACTATACAACAAACGAAAGTATTGTCATCTCACTTAATATAACATAATAAAATATGGCACAACAAGAAATAAACAGACTTATCTCCCACATGTTACTCCGTCGAGTCCCGTTCAGCTACTGAACTCTCGCTCTGTCGCCACCCACATTCTCACCTCCCGTCTGCCTCATCCCAGGATGAGGGATGGAAACTAAGGACTTTTTAATATTTAAAACTAATTGAACAACCACTTGTTCTCAAAACACATAAGAATGCAAATTACAGATAATAGTTACTTACAAAATATATAAGTATAATGTCACCTGTTTAATTACAGAAAATAAACAATTACCTAAACTAAATAAAAGTGACATCTGGAACTCCCAAACTGAACAGGTCCAGCTTCCCGAATCAAACAGGTAATAGACGTGTGCAAAGGCAACCGCGCTCCTGTCTCCACTGACGCTGCCACACCACACGATAATTTACAACAACACAATGTGTGTACATATACAGGCAATGATATAATAAAATAAAACAAGTTATTTTAAATTTATATACGTATTCTGCTAGGAGTACGTAACACTTCCACCTCCAAGAAAAAAAATGCAATAGATTGAAGATCAATGGCATTTTTTCAAAGTAAAATGTATGACACTTGAAATTTATGATATTAATTACACCAAACATGTAATAGTAATAAGAACACATCTCTGGACCAAAATGAAAACACTCCAAATATAGTCTTACAGGAAACTCAGAAATTTCAGTCTTATGACTATGTTGTACATATGTGTCACTGGAGTATGCAAATTTATCTCTCCAAGGTACTATCTCATTTATTTCACTTTGTTGCAGATCATATTTCACACTCCTATCTACAGTATCATTAGTAGCATGAATAGAATTGTCAATAAAGGTAGCTGCTTTCACACAGTTATCATGGCAATTTAGCTTTTCATTTGTTTCTACTATTTCTCTAAGATCAGTTCCGTATTTCCATGTGATCCCTTTTCCACATGGTGAAGTTTGTTACCTATCGTACGTTACGGCTCGTGATCCTACAGCAGCCAACTTTAATTACGTCTAGGGATACGACACAACTGCTGTTCTCAATAGCGAATCACCAGTATAACCCCTTGATAAGTAATGAGCACAAAAATAAAATCTTCCTTAGGACTGAAGAATAGAGACAATATCTTATCTATATATATTAAATAAATCTCAATAGCAAACAGATGATTATATGGTCACAATATATCACATTAAAAATATCACTGTATCTTCCAGACATTAAATTAAAATATTATATGTATGGCTATGACAGAACAAAAATGTATAACTTAACTCCAACAAGATGTTATCTCCCTGGTTCCAGATCAGCTACTGAATAAAATAACGCGGGAGTCAAAACACATTGCCTTGCCCCCGCGAACAATTTGCCAAAGTTACAATATTTATTATTTCAACAATGGAGCAATACATTGTGACAAGAGTAATCTTAAACTAACTTAATGAATAATTAATACATATTGATATACAAAAATAAAGTACTAACTTCTTTACATAGTAATTAAAATATGCATACAGAAAGGAATAATGGCATGCACACCCAGCAACGGACGATCCCACGACAATTTGCCAGATACAGTTCACTCAATTATTATTCACCTCTGTTACCCACATATGATCACATATAAATCATTTGTTCCCGTGGGAAAACTGATCACACAAAGAAATAAACAATCATTCCCACGATACGTTGGGCCTAACGCCAACACTGTAACATGAATGTACGTTTGCATAGAACATATAAGTATATCAATATACATGCTTGTAATTTACATACAATTATAAATGTACATATTAATATATTTACTTACGTATCTATTAGGAGTACTTAACACTTCCACCTCCAAGAAAAAAAAATGCAATGGATTGAAGATCAATGGCATTTTTTCCGAAGTAAAAATGTTAAGTGAAAAGAAACATTTCATTTATGGTACATCAAAACTTCTTGACAAAGCATCAGCAATAACATTTTGTCTGCCTGGAATATGTTTGATTTCTACATTAAATTCCTGCAAAAACAATGACCAGCGCAGAATTCGTTGGTTCTTGACTTTCATCATATTTATAAAGATAAGGGGGTTGTGGTCTGTAAATACTAACACTTTGTTTCCTGATAAGTAAATCTCAAACTTCTTAATTGACAATATAAGACCCAACGCCTCCTTTTCTACCACGGAATAATTTCTCTGAGCTGCATTAAATTTTCTAGAATAATAATACACAGGATGCTCAATCTTGTCTAAACCAACTTGAATAAGCACAGCACCTACTCCAACATCTGACGCATCAATGTGTAATATAAATGGTTTATCAAATTGGGGACTAGCAAGAATAGGTGAGGTGGACAATATGCCCTTTAGGTTCTGAAAAGCATTCTGACAATCTTGTGTCCACTGAAACTTTACTTGCTTGCGTAACAAATTAGTCAAAGGAGCAGCTACTGTTGAAAAATTTCTACAATAACGCCTATAGTATGCACACATACCAATAAACCGTTGGACTCCTTTCTTATTGGTCAACACTGGGTAGTCCACAATGGCTTGAATCTTATCTTGTAAGGGGATAATCTTACCTTGTCCTACCTCGTGTCCAAGATAAGTTATCGTACCTTTTGCCCAACTACACTTATTCATGTTTATGGTTAACTTTGCGTTTTTCAACACTGTAAACAAGTTCTTAAGGCCTAAGAGATGATCTGCCCAATTCTTACTGTACAAAACAATGTCATCAAGGTAGGCCCTACAATCTGGCACATCCTTGAGTAAGAAATTCATGAATCTTTGAAAAGTAGCAGGTGCATTTCTCAACCCGAATGGCATGACATTAAATTCATACGCACCATCAGGTGTAACAAAAGCAGTAACCTCTCTAGCATACTCTGTAAATGGAATTTGATAATACCCTTTTGACAAATCAAGCTTACTTACATATTCGGCATGACCTATGGACTCTATACATTCTTCCAACAAGGGTAAAGGAAAAACGTCCACTGTAGTGTTCTTGTTCAGTTTCCTGTAATCCACGCACAATCTCCAGGTTCCATCTGGTTTTGGCACTAACAAACACGGAGAGCTCCAAGTACTTTGACTTGGCCGAATGAAATCATGCTGGAGCAGATATTCCACTTCTGCTTGCATAATTTTCCTCTTTTCGGGATTCACTCGGTACGGATGTTGTCGAATGGGGGTGCTGTCCAGGAGCTGAATGTCGTGTGTGATGAGGTGGGTCTGGGTAGGAACCTCTCCAAACAGAGATGTATGGTGGTCCAGCAGAGCCTGGAACTCATCACGTTGTTCCTCCTGTAAATGACATAGCATCTCCCTGCCATTGGAACTGGAACTGAGAAGTTGGATATTAACATCATGTCTCTCACTACAATTATCCTCAGGTGGTAACTCTTTCCGACTAAAACAAGCTACTACACCAGGTCCAACATAAGCTTTTAATCTGTTAATGTGCACAGTCATTTGGGGTTCTGAAAGATTAGGGTTAATTAGTTTATAAGTTAGGTCTCCCACCTTGTCTACCACTTGGTAGGGTCCTGCGAACTTATGGGACATGGAAGTCCCCATACGAGGTTTCAACACCAACACCAAATCTCCGACATCAAACGACCTTAGCTTAGCTTTGAACTTCTTGTCATATCTTACTTTCATGGCTTGTTGAGTCCTTCCCAGATGTTCTTTCGCCAACTCACGAGCCCGACACAACTTGGCCTTGACCTCACTCAAGTACAATCCACTCTGATGAACAGAGACATCTCCCAACAACTTTTCTTGTAGCATTTTAAGAGGACCTCTTACTTGGTGACCAAACACTAGTTCAAAGGGTGAACAGCCCAATGACTCTTGTAGCCCTTCTCTAGCAGCAAACAACACAAAGGGGAGATTCTCATCCCAATTACGTGGATGAGTTTCTCCTGTTGTCCTCAGCATTTGTTTCAAAGTCTGGTGGAAACGTTCAAGCCCACCTTGGCTTTGTGGATGATATGGACTGGATAATTTGTGCCGAATCCCTCGGGATTCGCAAAAAGTTCTGAAAACTTTAGAAACAAAATTTCCCCCATTATCACTCTGAATAACTCTAGGCATTCTAAACAACGAAAAGAATCTTTCAAGACACTTGATGAGATTATGAGCCTTGGTATTCCGTAGAGCATAAGCTTCAGGAAATCTAGTAGTCATACACATGAGAGTGAACAAAAACATGTTACCCGACTTAGTCTTAGGTAAAGGACCTACACAATCAATTACAACATGAGTAAATGGTTCATCAGGAACTACAATAGGTTGCAATGGTGCTCTAGGTACAGATTGATTTGGTTTACCAACAATTTGACAGGGTATACAGTTATGACAATATCTGACCACGTCTTTCTTTAACTTTGGCCAGAAAAAATATTTACTTATCTTATGGTACATATTCGTGATACCTTGATGACCTCCCATGGGGTCATCATGTGCAGCCTGCAGGACCTGCCTACGATAATCATTGGGGACAACGAGTTGGGTTCTAATCTCACAATCCTCTGAAGAGGGAGTTCCCTTGGGTCTCCACCTTCTCATCAGAAGTCGATCCTTGAAGAAGAAACCCGTCCCTTCCTCCAATGCATCAATATTCTCAGGATCCTCAGAAATACACTTACTTAAACTAGGATCAGTAGTCTGTACAACACTTAAGGGCAATGACTCAGACTCAGCAGCGAGCGGGCAAGAACCTAGTAGCTTGATCTCTTTTCCCGATTGATCAGAATAAAATGGAGTCATAGCTACTTCGGCCTCACTCTCGACAACTGGCGCACTGGAGACAAGCGGGCAAGGTACAGATAGTTCAGCCTCCTCACCTTCACTTTCCTTGTGATTTAGGTTCGGCGGGGCTTCTACTACGGCCTCACTCTCATCATCCAGTCGAGTCATAAAGGAATCCTCAAGATCCACCTCCCACTCCTTTACTGAAGGGGTCCTGGTCTTGGGAACAGCAACCTCAGTGAAGACAGGATTACTCTCACCTGTTTTTCCCATTGATCTAGTTACAACACAAGCAGGGTAAATAATATCATCATCTGCTACTGGTTGAGCTAATACATTATGGGGTTTAGTTAACATGATGGGACACTTGGGCCCTACAACCATTTGGTTGCCAAAATCATTACCTAGAATAATGTCTACCCCAGGAATGGGCAGTTGTTTACTTACACCAACATTACACCATCCTGAAGTATATTTAGAATCAAGGTTAACTTGCAATAAGGACACTGGTTGCACACTTCCGGCAATACCTTGGAAAAGCACAACTTCACCCAGATCTCGGGTGTCAACATCATCAAGTACCTTCTGGGTAATAAGAGACTGTGAAGCTCCAGTATCACGGAGTAATTGAACAGTCTTATGTCTACCATTATTACATAATAAGGTACCTGTGGAGATATAGGGTTTAAATTCAGCCATCCAATTGGGACTGACTGTAATACATGAAGAATTAATAGGTTGCCATCCTTTACTCATAATAAGACCAGTTGGTCGTAGTTCAGGATGCAAACTAAAACATGAAGAAATCACATGCCCCCTTCTCTTACAATGGGTACAATGCTTGACAGTGGACACACTGGTATAACCAACTGCCGGTTTAGAATTAGCATTACTAGTCTTAGATGATCCTGGCAATGGAGTAACCACCTTAGGGTTAGTAAGAGAAGAGTTCACGGGAGTAACTGTCGCACCAGGAGGAGACTTATACTGATAAGGAGTTCGGTGAGCATTGAAATTTACTCTACGACTAGACTTAGGTGAAGTGGCCGTAAACGGGGCCTTAGTCAACAACTCATGCTCATCCGCGAGCTTTGACAGCTCATCAATATCTGTTACATTCTTTTGTTCTGCCATAAAAGTAGACAACTGGTCTGGGAGACATGACAATACTTCTTCCATTATAAGAAGATTCTTTAGAGCATCAAAATCAGTGACTGCAAGTGACTTTAACCATCTGTTGCAAAAATTCGTCTTCTGACGAGTAAAATCTGCTATTGTCTGATCCCTTATCCTCCTTAGGTTTCTGAACTTTTGCCTGTGTGCCTCTGGATTTAACTGGTACGCATTTAGGATGCTTTTCTTTACAAATTCATAATCAAAACTATGAGCGTCAGGTAGGGATGTGAAAACCTCCTGACTACGCCCCTTAAATTGAGACTGCATAATGGCTACCCACTGATCCCTTGGCCAGTTCATACTGATGGCAATTTTATAAAAATGTGCAAAGAAAACCTCAGGATCCTCCTCATTGAACTTGGGCAACTCTATATACTTATTCATCCTGATGGGATTATTATCACTATTTATTGAAACATTACTAGTATTTCCATGCCCAGCTGCCATACGCTGTGATTCAAGCCTGAAGTTAGTGTCAGCCATTTGTTGTTGAATCTCTAATTGCCTAGTTTGTTCCTCGGCTTGTTGCTTCTTTGTGGCTTCTATTTGCAACTGTACCGCAATTTCTAAACGCCTAGTCTCCAGCTCCCTTTGCTGAGCTTCCGCCTCTAATATTTTCTGTTCCTTTTGAGCTTCAAGCTTAGCATGGGCTATTTGCGCTTCTAACTCAAGACGCTTTAACGTCATCTGATCACTCGACTCCTCTCTTAACTCCTCTAGAATTTCTTCTTCTAACTCCCCATTCTCAACAAAATGCGTCACAATGACTTTCAATATTTGGGCTTTAACCATTCTATTGCTGGCGGTCAAATCCAACTGATTTGCCATTTGTATTAACTCAGTCTTTTTAAGGTTCTGAATCCCTTCAAAGTCTGGGTGAGCCACCAACGCTGCAACTTTCTCCTCCATCGTTACTAACACTTGGCACTTGATTCACAACAATAATTAAAATAATGGCACTGCACTACACTTCACTGTAAAATTGTCACCACACTGAAAATTCGCTTGGCCTCACTGCACAAACAAAATATATAGGATGACTTACCTCAAAATCGTGAAACGTTGTTACTTGACACACAGGAAGGCTTGCTTGGCACATGGAATAGTTCTTAAGAAACACAGACTTGACACACTGGTACCTAGGAAGGCAAGGTTAGATTAGCATAGTTAAGTTAAAGTGGGAACAATATTTCCCGGCACAGGCCCCCATATCTCTTTGTTACCTATCGTACGTTACGGCTCGTGATCCTACAGCAGCCAACTTTAATTACGTCTAGGGATACGACACAACTGCTGTTCTCAATAGCGAATCACCAGTATAACCCCTTGATAAGTAATGAGCACAAAAATAAAATCTTCCTTCGGACTGAAGAATAGAGACAATATCTTATCTATATATATTAAATAAATCTCAATAGCAAACAGATGATTATATGGTCACAATATATCACATTAAAAATATCACTGTATCTTCCAGACATTAAATTAAAATATTATATGTATGGCTATGACAGAACAAAAATGTATAACTTAACTCCAACAAGATGTTATCTCCCTGGTTCCAGATCAGCTACTGAATAAAATAACGTGGGAGTCAAAACACATTGCCTTGCCCCGCGAACAATTTGCCAAAGTTACAATATTTATTATTTCAACAATGGAGCAATACATTGTGACAAGAGTAATCTTAAACTAACTTAATGAATAATTAATACATATTGATATACAAAAATAAAGTACTAACTTCTTTACATAGTAATTAAAATATGCATACAGAAAGGAATAATGGCATGCACACCCAGCAACGGACGATCCCACGACAATTTGCCAGATACAGTTCACTCAATTATTATTCACCTCTGTTACCCACATATGATCACATATAAATCATTTGTTCCCGTGGGAAAACTGATCACACAAAGAAATAAACAATCATTCCCACGATACGTTGGGCCTAACGCCAACACTGTAACATGAATGTACGTTTGCATAGAACATATAAGTATATCAATATACATGCTTGTAATTTACATACAATTATAAATGTACATATTAATATATTTACTTACGTATCTATTAGGAGTACGTAACAAAGTTTTCCAAGACAGACTCCATTTTCCATTTCTCCCTTTTCCTGGAGCTGAACTGCTAAATTGAAGCTGACTGGATGTTGAGTAGATTTGGGACTTCTCCTGGGTATGCTCTGACACAGACATCTGCTCTTCATCACTCTTGATCCTCTGTGGAACACATACTCTCGCCCAATGGATACTAAAATTAGAGAAATTAGCATTAAACCTCACAATTATGCATAAGACTTTCCCATTCATAGAACCTTCCGAAACACAAGACACCGACTTAGCAAACCTTTGACCTTCAAACCAAGAAATACAACTCAAGATAAGTGCAAAGACTACCTGATCGAACTGACTCAGATGATCCATAAGGAACACAGAAATCAATTGCCTCATAACTCTGTCATAACGATCAGTGAAAGAAAACAGGCATATGCCTAGGCACCATATCTCAATCAGAACTCCTAAGACAAGTTCACACCCCCTGATGGTGAACTTGAACACAACACACACTTTCATCAACCGTCTAGTCTGCCAAAAGACTAAATAAAACATGCCGAAAACTTTACAACCCTCACCATCACTTCCCAAGTGATTTACGTCTGATGACAACCAATCAACCAAGAGGTTTAAGGGTCTTAACATCTTGAAGATGAACAGCAGATTACCTGGGAAACACCCAAGGATAATCTGTAACCCTTCACAATGATTAACACTAGGTAGGATAACCTTATCCCCCAACTTGAAATACACACCTGGAGCCTCAAACATCTGCTCCCCAGTATGATTTAATCCTTCACCCACAATATGACTCTGAAAATCAACTCCAATATGACTCTGAAAGTCAACACCACACTTAAGTGGAACATACACTTTTATCACTCGTGCATCAAAATTAACTGGATCTGAATATAGAGACACTGCTCTAGTATAACTCACCACTTCCTCAGAACTGGATGCACAACCTACTTGAGTAAACTCTCTCTGCTCAACCACAAGGCTTGACAAAGATGTCCCACAGTCCATTACTTCACAAGAAAATGGCTCCTGCAGAATAAAAGTAGATTTCAACATCCTACACACACTCTGACTCAATGTACTCAATGAGAAATACTTACTCCACATAGAATAAGAATCACAACTCCGCAACTTAGATCCAAATGCTACTTTACCACTCTTAATGATTTTACCAAAATTTCCTCCCATGACTTCTGGAGCTGCTTGGAGTACTGTCTGCTCACAATCAATAATATCACTACCAAGCTGGGTCACATCCTCACAGACAACTGAAGAGGGAGGCTCAATGGGTCTCCATCTACTCAACAGAAGCTGATCCTCTGGCTGCTTTCCCACACTCTCCAAAACTGGATCTACAGTACAGACTGTCTCCTTGCTTCTCTCTGAAATCTTAGGGTCAGTTCTACTCAATGCACATAAATGAAGGGAATCTGAAACGAGCGGGCAAGTAACAGGTAGTTTGACCTCCTCCCCTATACTATCACCTTGACTAGGGTGAGGCGGGGCCTCTACAACAGACTTACTCTCGACAACTGATTCTAAACTTGGAGTGAGCGGGAATACTTCTGCCAACCCGACATCTTGTCCTAAACCATTCACTTGGCTGGAATACAGAGTCGTGGCTTTTAAGTTTCTCTCAACTCCTGGCACAACGTTCGTAGTGAGCGGGCAAGACAATGGTACATGGACATCCTTTCCCAATTTATTGGAATAATGCAGAGTCATAGTATCAGGCTTACTCTCAACAACTAAATCGGCCACACAGGAATGTGGAACAACCACATCCCACTTCTCCACTGAAGGGGTACTGGTTACTGGAACAAATGCTTGAGTAACAACATCAGAACTGACAACTGGATTTATATTAGTACTGACATCAGCACAGGTAGAATGGACAAAACCATCTTCTACAACAGGTTCATTCATAGAACTAACTTCAGCACAGGCAGAATAAACATGGTCTGCAACTGGCTGTTTACACAAACGGGGATCAATCTCACCCACAACATGATTTATGGCCACATCATTACCCAATATAACATCCACACCTGGGATGGGCAACTGTGTACTAACACCCACAGTGCATAAACTTGGTGTAATGGTGGATCTGAAATTAATGTCTATTAGAGGTACAGTTTTACATCCTGCAACACTCTGAAGAACAACAAACTTTCCTGTCTCTTTCTTTTCAACATCAGAAAGAATACTGGATGAAATTATGGTTTGGGAAGCACCTGTATCACGAAGAATAACCACTGGCTTCCACTTCCCATTAATACACAAAACTTCACCTGAAGACATATATGGTGAATACTGTTTCACCCAATTGGGGTTTACAGTTACATGTTTATTAGTAAGTTTATTTTGCACACCTCTGCAATAAATGAGACCAGTTGGTCGTAACTCAGGGTGCAATATAAAACATGAATTAATTCCATGGCCTTTTCTCTTACAATGGGAACAAGACCTTACAGTAGACACACCTGTGGAACCAACTGTAGGTTTAGAAATAACCTTATTATTATTTGACATTCCTGACAATGAAGTAGCAGGGTTAGGTTTTGTAAGAGAAGAGCTCATGGGAGTAACTGGAGTACTAGGACGGGATGGATTCTGATAAGGAGTTCGGGGAGCATTATAATTTACTCTACGACTAGACTTAGGTGAAGTGGCCGTAAACTGGGCCTTAGTCAACAACTCATGCTCATCCGCGAGCTTTGACAGCTCATAAATGTCTGTTACATTCTTTTGTTCTGCCATAAAAGTAGACAACTGGTCTGGGAGACATGACAATACTTCTTCCATTATAAGAAGATTCTTTAGAGCATCAAAGTCAGTGACTGAAAGTGACTTTAACCATCTGTTGCAAAATTTCGTCTTCTGACGAGTAAAATCTGCTATTGTCTGATCACTTATCCTCCTTAGGTTTCTAAACTTTTGCCTGTGTGCCTCTGGATTTAACTGATACGCATTTAAGATGCTTTTCTTTACAAATTCATAATCAAAACTATGAGCGTCAGGTAGGGATGTAAAAACCTTCTGACTACGCCCCTTAAATTGAGACTGCATAATGGCTACCCACTGATCCCTTGGCCAGTTCATACTGATGGCAATTTTATTAAAATGTGCAAAGAAAACCTCAGGATCCTCCTCATTGAACTTGGGTAACTCTATATACTTATTCATCCTGATGGGATTATTATCACTATTTATTGAAACATTACTAGTATTTCCATGCCCAGCTGCCATACGCTGTGTTTCAAGCCTTAAGTTAGTGTCAGCCATTTGTTGTTGAATCTCTAATTGTTGCTTTTTTGTGGCTTCAATTTGCAACTGTGCCTCAATTTCTAAACGTCTAGTCTCAAGCTCCCTCTGCTGAGCTTCAGCCTCTAATATTTACTGTTGCTGTTGAGCTTCAAGTTCTAATATTCTCTGTTCTTTTTGAGCTTCAAGCTCTCTTTGACGAGCTTCAGCCTCTAATATTTTCTGTTCTTTTTGAGCTTCAAGCTTAGCATTGGCTATTTGCGCTTCTAACTCAAGACGCTTTAATGTCATCTGATCACTCGACTCCTCTTTTAACTCCTCTAGAATTTCTTCCTCTAACTCTCCATTCTCAACAAAATGTGTCACAATGACTTTCAATATTTGGGCTTTAACCATTCTATTGTTGGCGGTCAAATCCAACTGATTTGCCATTTGTATTAACTCAGTCTTTTTAAGGCTCTGAATCCCTTCAAAGTCTGGGTGAGCCACCAACGCTGCAACTTTCTCCTCCATCGTTACTAACACTTGGCACTTGATTCACAACAATAATTAAAAACAATGGCACTGCACTACACTTCACTGTAAAATTGTCACCACACTGAAAATTCGCTTGGCCTCACTGCACAAACAAAATATATAGGATGACTTACCTCAAAATCGTGAAACGTTGTTACTTGACACACAGGAAGGCTTGCTTGGCACATGGAATAGTTCTTAAGAAACACACAGACACTTAACACACTGGTACCTAGGAAGGCAAGGTTAGATTAGCATAATTAAGGTTAAGTGGGAACAATATTTCCCGGCACAGGCCCCCATAACTCTTTGTTACCTATCGTTCGTTACGGCTCGTGACCCTACAGCAGCCAAGCTTTAATTACGTCTAGGGATACGAGAAAACTGCTGTTCTAAAGAGCGGATCACCAGTATAACCCCTTGATAAGTAATAAGCACATAAATAAAAATCTTCCTTTAGGACTGAAGAATAGATACAAAATATTATATAGATATATATTCAAGACAGTATAATATAAAAACACAGATGGTCAAGTTAACTATACAACAAACGAAAGTATTGTCATCTCACTTAATATAACATAATAAAATATGGCACAACAAGAAATAAACAGACTTATCTCCCACATGTTACTCCGTCGAGTCCCGTTCAGCTACTGAACTCTCGCTCTGTCGCCACCCACATTCTCACCTCCCGTCTGCCTCATCCCAGGATGAGGGATGGAAACTAAGGACTTTTTAATATTTAAAACTAATTGAACAACCACTTGTTCTCAAAACACATAAGAATGCAAGTTACAGATAATAGTTACTTACAAAATATATAAGTATAATGTCACCTGTTTAATTACAGAAAATAAACAATTACCTAAACTAAATAAAAGTGACATCTGGAACTCCCAAACTGAACAGGTCCAGCTTCCCGAATCAAACAGGTAATAGACGTGTGCAAAGGCAACCGCGCTCCTGTCTCCACTGACGCTGCCGCACCACACGATAATTTACAACAACACAATGTGTGTACATATACAGGCAATGATATAATAAAATAAAACAAGTTATTTTAAATTTATATACGTATTCTGCTAGGAGTACGTAGCAGCCTATAAGCGACAGTATCCTTGGGATTCGTTCCCTGATAAATATCTTCCTGTCTCTGAGATCTGTATTCCTCGCTCATGATTCCTTTGTGTATTGTGGTGCATGGTTGTGGGGTGCGGGTCGGGTGTTTGTGTGTGTGGGGTAGGGCAGGTTTGTTTCCCGGTTCCTGCGTGCTCCGGTTTGTGGTTATGGGTTTGTGTGGCTTGTGTGTGTGTCCGGTTCCTGTGTGGTCCGGGGTTTGATTGGTGTGTGTCTGGTTGTGGATGTCGTGTGCTTATGTTGTGCTTTGTGGTTCTATGTTTTTTTATGTTGCTGCTTGTGCGCTTGTTTGTGTCGTGTTGAGTGCCCTTCAGGCTGTTGGCGTGACCCGGTCTGGGGTTATGCTTTTTGTCGAGTTTTGCCATTGTGCTTTTCTTTGTTTGTTGTATATTTGTTCCTTTCTAGTTGTTATTTTATTATTATTGTTATTATTATTATTATTGTTATTATTATTATTATTATTATTGTTATTATAATTATTTTCGTTTTGTGTTGGTGCCTCTCCGTGTGGGTTTGAGGTGCTGTAGACTTGTTCTGAATATTTCATATTTTTATGTGTTATTTCTGTATTGTATTCCACTGTGTTTTAACTTGCTTGTTGTGATTTGTTTGTAATTATTATTGTTTTGTGGTCGGCCCTTCCGGTCGGCGTTTTTGTGTTTTGTACATTTGTTCCTTTGTTTTTGCACTTTTGTGCTTTGTTATTTTGGTCTGTTCTATGTTATTGTTTACGTTTATTGTACTTATAAGCATGCTTGCATGTAAAAATAAAAAAAAAAAATAAAAAAAAATGCACAAGTGCATTATTGTCTACGGCATTGAGTGTTACCTCTGCTTCCCTGGACGTCATCGCCGTAACGTCGTCGTCATCACTGCAATATCGTATATCTCCGACAATGTCATCGCCACTCCTGTGACGTCCCTGTTACCCATGACGTGAGCTCAAGTTTTGTGGCGCTCCTGCTACGCGTGCTGCTCTCGTTCAGAGAAGTAAACAAAACACCACACGCTGCCTTCACTCAACCTTGACATGCCCAACCACCTGGGCTGGACGGTAGAGCGACGGTCTCACTTCATGCAGGTCGGCGTTCAATCCCTAAATCCTAATCCTGACCCCTTCCCAGTGCTATATAGTCGTAATGGCTTGGCGCTGTCTCCTGATAATTCCCTCCCTCCCTCAACCTTGACGGCGAGCGGACGTTTCTCCACCTTCTCCGCCTGGGTGCCTCCGGATCACGTTCTGTTTTGTGATTTTGATTTGATAATGCCGTTTGGCATTCCTCTTTAACTATCTAGTTTGTACCACGCCTGGTGCTGGGAGTTGGCGGGCCTTGGTGGGTTCCTGGTGTGCCCTCACTCGTGGTGGGCGGCCGGCTTCTGCTCTGCCGGAGAGCACTGGATGACTTTTATGTTTTAGTTGGGGCCGAGTTTTTGGTTTTGCTACCCAGTTTTCTCTGTGTGGGGCGGGCCCGGTGCGTCACCATGAGGGACTCCTGGGGCTCCCCAATCATCTGCCTCTCTGTGCGTTTATTTGCCGCGAGACATATTAGTTTCTGGTGTTACAGGTCACTCGTTTCGCCATTAGAATATGCGATTAACTCTTTACGGGTACGCCGGGGCGCATCCGATCCAACGATCGTCGTCGTTCCTTAATTCACAACAACAACAACCTGGTCGTTACCATGATATATAATAGTAGTGTTTTACTGAGATATAACTACGTATCTTGCACATTAACCCTCCAGTGACTTGCTAAATATCGGATTTGGCTGCTCCCTCCACACACAGCTTCTGTGTTGTTTCAACATTTTTTCACAGCGATTTCATTGTGCATTAATAGTGCTCCAAGAGTGTTACAAGTACATTCTGAGTTCAGTGAAGTGAGGACTAGTTGTTTTCCAGCACTTAGGGAATTGTGCTATAGAGCATTTTGATACTGTCTCACACCTTAATTTGAAGTTTCTTCTTTCAGTATTATAATTCAGATGTTACCTGAGCATGTTAACATTTTAAGTTTTTACTTAGATTACTAGTGTTTTAGTATTTTTAACCTGTTATTTCTAGCAGTTGTTCTACCACATGCAAAATAACTTGCATTCTTTTCAACAGTTTATTTGATTTAAAATTTAAAGAAATTATATTTTGCTTTAAATTCTTGATAAAATATTGAAAGTTTGTTAAATTAATTTGATTGAACAATTTACCTTGAGTGATTTTCTACTAAGTTAAGTAAGTGTTTCAGATTATTACCATTTAGTGAGTTAGTGCGTAGTCTATATATCCTGCATTAAATGTGGATTTCCTCGTGTGCATATCATAGTTTTATGGATTGTTTAATTGCTAAGCATATTCTTTTATTCTTGTCGCATGTTGAGTGTTAAACGACTTCTTGAGAACTTGCATTTATATCTTCAGTTACATAATCCAATTTGTTGTTCTTAGTCTGGCCCAAATAATTCCATACTTTCAATTTTAAGTTATTCTGATCAGATTGTTTTTTTTCATTTGTTTGCTTTCTATTCATTGAGTTTTACTTAAAAGCGCTTTAAATTTTTATTTGCTATTAACTTAGTTAAGCTAAGTTTGACATTTTGAGTGTTGTGTTGTATTTTGTAATTTGTGCTTTATGCAAAGTGTGTCTCATTATGGCCTACATGCCCACATAAGTGTCTCATTATGGTCTACATGCCCACATAAGTGTCTCATTATGGTCTACATGCCCACATAAGTGTCTCATTATGGCCTACATGCCCACATAAGTGCCACTGTAGTAAAAATGACCACCAATGTCGTACCCCGCCCCCCCCCCGGGTCAAATTGTGAGTCAACTCTTAAAAATATTCAGCATTCATCGCAGGAGATTACTATACCTCTTTGGTGGAGAGTCTCGTTTACTCTAATCTTTGTTTAGTATGGTAGAGGCTAAGGCCAAAATGCTCATTTTGCAATCCATCTGATGCTGACTATTTAGCACTCGCTAGGTCATCTATTGACACCACTAGAGGTGATGCACGATTGGTAGTGAACGAGAAAGCAATCATTCGTCTCCAGTCATGGGATACCTTCAAAGACTTTTTCCACCAGCGATTCGTCGATAATGGAGATCTAGACCCATATGCTATAAATGCTATCATGCAACCTAGTCAATCCAAATTTTGTTTTATAATGAAACAATTAAATTAATACAATGAAAACACCTGATTCTTCTCAGTGCACGCTGTCCAATCCTCAAACAGTAGTGCATATAGTGCTAACAGCTGGGTGGACAGCGCTTCGGATTCGTAGTCTTTGGGTTCCGGGTTCGATCTCCGGTGAAGGCGGAATTATATGGGCAAAATGTTTCTTTCACCCTGATGCCCCCTATTCACCTAGCAGTAAATAGGTACCTGGAAGTTGGTCAGCTGCTACGGGCTGCTTCCTGGGGATGTGTAACAAAAAGGAGGCCTGGTCGAGGACCGGGCCGCAGAGACGCTAAGTCCCGAAATCATCTCAAGATAGCCTATTGATCAGAAATCTCAATATTAATCAATATTTTTATTGTAATCATTTCTAAATAGTTTCAATCCAATTAAATATCACAACAATAAGTTAATGTACAGGATCCATCTACCACTTACTTGTTTGGGGTAAAGACCCCACTTCTTAACCGAGACCTAAGGGGACAACAGTTAAATGACATAGGTAGATAAATTGACGTCAATTTTAACAATACCCAACTGTCACAACTCTATACTAGGTAAGAGGTTCCCAGGTGTTCAGGTCGACGTCTTTAGCCGAGCCTATGTTCGTTATGGAGAAGTAAACAGGAGTATTTTGTGGTTGCTGGGCTGGTGCATGTGGCATCCGGCTCGGCTGGTGCAGTTTATAGCACGTTGTGGCGCTTATTAATGAGTTTGCTTAGTCTCTGGAACTTCATTGGTTAATTCTGAAAGAACTAAAGCTAACAGTTCCCAATTTTTTTAAAACTTGTTGACCGGAGAGGGGCAGAGCCAGGGTGCCGTGGTGTCGTGTTGATTCATCGCTCGATTACGGCGTCTCCCTCCCTTCAACCCTCGCGAACGTTAGGTGGGAAATGTTATTAATTTTATTTAATCATTGATTATATTCACCAATATGTTTGTTGATTTTAATAAATGCCATAGCAATAACTAAGGTAACTTTAGTAAATTACAGGTAATACTATGAGTTTTGAGTCAGTGTTAATATATCGTAGGCTGTGACTCGTTAGGGAGAGGACTTTGAAGTGAAGTCTACTCTGGAAAGCTCCATAAAATTATTTATTTAGATAAGGCTATGGATTATTTTCCACGCCGCCAGTACTAGTGGTACTGCTACTATTGTGGATGAATAAGAAACAGTTAATGTTGTTGGTCTGATATTGGAACCAACATTTTCCGGGAGAGAAGAATTAATTTGGAAAATGTGGAAAATATATTAAATGTGGAATTATTAGCTAATAAACTTTTGAACTTTGTGAGTTTCAGTTGCAAGTATGAATATCTCTATTTGTGTTTGTAAGGTGATAATTTGTTGATTGTGAGAGAAAACTTTAAGAACTTAAAGTTGACAAGGATACTAGGCATAAGAAACTCATGTTTTAGGATTGGGGTAGCCTTAAGGTGATTAGCTAAGATGCTCTTGTTTAAACTACTGTCGAGAAGTAAGATAGCAATACCTATCGTGGGAGCGTGGTAACACTCATAGAACTGAGCACATCGTAAGATTTAATGAGCTTCTAAACATTTTTCTGACAATTTATTACCATAGTGATGGGAATGGATATGATGTATAAAGTTGGGAAGTTAACACAGAAAATAGATAGAAGTAAACTTTGTTTTACTCTCATGACAACTTTATCTTCTGACTTTTGTTAATATAAACATATATGAAGAATGCTAGTAGGTGCAGCTAAAATTAAAACACTGACAAGGTCTGATGTATAATGAAAAGTCTAAATACTTGGGTCAACTGTACAATATTTATCAAGAAGGTCTATTTGGTTTGGGCAGAGATAATGCTCCCAGTAACACCTACCACGCTCCCAACACCTACCACGCTCCCAACACTTACCACGCTCCCAACACCTACCACGCTCCCAACACCTACCACGCTCCCAACACCTACCACGCTCCCAACACCTACCACGCTCCCAACACCTACCACGCTCCCAACACCTACCACGCTCCCAACACCTACCACGCTCCCAACACCTACCACGCTCCCAACACCTACCACGCTCCCAACACCTACCACGCTCCCAACACCTACCACGCTCCCAACACCTACCACGCTCCCAACACCTACCACGCTCCCAACACCTACCACGCTCCCAGCACCTACCACGCTCCCAACACCTACCACGCTCCCAACACCTACCACGCTCCCAACACCTACCACGCTCCCAACACCTACCACGCTCCCAACACCTACCACGCTCCCAACACCTACCACGCTCCCAACACCTACCACGCTCCCAACACCTACCACGCTCCCAACACCTACCACGCTCCCAACACCTACCACGCTCCCAACACCTACCACGCTCCCAGCACCTACCACGCTCCCAACACCTACCACACACCCAACATCTACCACGCTCCCAACACCTACCACGCTCCCAACACCTACCACGCTCCCAGCACCTACCACGCTCCCAGCACCTACCACGCTCCCAGCACCTACCACACACCCAACACCTACCACGCTCCCAACACCTACCACGCTCCCAACACCTACCACACACCCAACACCTACCACACTCCCAACACCTACCACGCTCCCAGCACCTACCACGCTCCCAGCACCTACCACACACCCAACACCTACCACGCTCCCAACACCTACCACGCTCCCAACACCTACCACACACCCAACACCTACCACGCTCCCAACACCTACCACGCTCCCAACACCTACCACACACCCAACACCTACCACACTCCCAATACCTACCACGCTCCCAGCACCTACCACGCTCCCAGCACCTACCACACACCCAACACCTACCACGCTCCCAACACCTACCACGCTCCCAACACCTACCACACACCCAACACCTACCACGCTCCCAACACCTACCACGCTCCCAACACCTACCACACACCCAACACCTACCACGCTCCCAACACCTACCACGCTCCCAACACCTACCACGCTCCCAACACCTACCACGCTCCCAACACCTACCACACACCCAACACCTACCACGCTCCCAGCACCTACCATGCTCCCAACACCTACCACACACCCAACACCTACCACGCTCCCAACACCTACCACACACCCAACACCTACCATGCTCCCAACACCTACCACGCTCCCAACACCTACCACGCTCCCAACACCTACCACACACCCAACACCTACCACGCTCCCAACACCTACCACGCTCCCAACACCTACCACGCTCCCAACACCTACCACACACCCAACACCTACCACGCTCCCAACACCTACCACGCTCCCAACACCTACCACGCTCCCAACACCTACCACGCTCCCAACACCTACCACGCTCCCAACACCTACCACGCTCCCAACACCTACCACGCTCCCAACACCTACCACGCACCCAACACCTACCACGCTCCCAACACCTACCACGCTCCCAACACCTACCACGCTCCCAACACCTACCACACACCCAACACCTACCACGCTCCCAACACCTACCACGCTCCCAACACCTACCACGCTCCCAACACCTACCACGCTCCCAACACCTACCACGCTCCCAACACCTACCACGCTCCCAACACCTACCACGCTCCCAACACCTACCACGCTCCCAACACCTACCACGCTCCCAACACCTACCACGCTCCCAACACCTACCACGCTCCCAACACCTACCACGCTCCCAACACCTACCACGCTCCCAACACCTACCACGCTCCCAACACCTACCACGCTCCCAACACCTACCACGCACCCAACACCTACCACGCTCCCAACACCTACCACGCTCCCAACACCTACCACGCTTCCAACACCTACCACGCTCCCAACACCTACCACGCTCCCAACACCTACCACGCTTCCAACACCTACCACACACCAAACACTTTCCACGCTCCCAACACCTACCACGCTCCCAACACCTACCACGCTCCCAACACCTACCACGCTCCCAACACCTACCACGCACCCAACACCTACCACGCTCCCAACACCTACCACGCACCCAACACCTACCACATACCCAACACCTACCAGCTCCCAACACCTACCACGCTCCCAACACCTACCACGCTCCCAACACCTACCACACACCAAACACCTACCACGCTCCCAACACCTACCAGCTCCCAACACCTACCACATACCCAACACCTACCGCGCTCCCAACACCTACCACATACCCAACACCTACCACGCTCCCAACACCTACCAGCTCCCCCCTCCCCCCTAAAGTATCCATATTGAGCTGAAGGTAGCATGGTAGCCTAATTAATTCTACAGAGACTAATAGGCCTATACCCCAACACCAAAGACAAGTGTTAGTGTTGACTGCCCCACAGGTGGACCAGTACGGCACGGTGCAGCCCCACACACTCCTCAGACAACACCTCGACTACGGCCACTGGTATGACCGAGCCAAGCACAGCCTCAAGGACGTGCACAACGTCCAGTACGTCGGGGCCATGAACCCCACCGCCGGCTCCTTCACCATCAACCCGCGTCTGCAGCGACACTTCAGCGTGTTCGCCGTCAGGTAACACCCTTCCACCTCCCACCAGGCGGCACCTTCTCGCTCTTGTGCCCAGGAATAATAATATTAATAATAATAATAATAATAATAATAATAATAATAATAATAATGTTAAATGCAGTAGGAGCCGTGAGGAGGATTCGAACCTGCTCACTTCGTACTGCAAGCTAGTGTCGTAGACCACTACACCAAGATACGGTCTAAAAGCACCTCGTTGTGCTGCTTTTGGACCGCGACATGTAACTGGAACTTCTGGTTCTTGGAACTAGAGCACATGCCAGAGTGCATGAGGGGCAACTGGAGCACAAACCAGAATGCATGTGGGGGGCAACTGGAGCACAAGCCAGAGTGCATGGTGGAGCACAAGCCAGAGTGCATGGTGGAGCACAAGCCAGAGTGCATGGTGGAGCACAAGCCAGAGTGCATGGTGGAGCACAAGCCAGAGTGCATGGTGGAGCACAAGCCAGAGTGCATGGTGGAGCACAAGCCAGAGTGCATGGTGGAACACAAGCCAGAGTGCATGGTGGAGCACAAGCCAGAGTGCATGGTGGAGCACAAGCCAGAGTGCATGGTGGAGCACAAGCCAGAGTGCATGGTGGAGCACAAGCCAGAGTGCATGGTGGAGCACAAGCCAGAGTGCATGGTGGACAACTGGAGCACAAGCCAGAGTGCATGGTGGAGCACAAGCCAGAGTGCATGGTGGACAACTGGAGCACAAGCCAGAGTGCATGGGGGGGCAACTAGAGCACAAGCCAGAGTGCATGGTGGACAACTGGAGCACAAGCCAGAGTGCATGGGGGCAACTGGAGCACAAGCCAGAGTGCATGGGGGCAACTGGAGCACAAGCCAGAGTGCATGGTGGACAACTGGAGCACAAGCCAGAGTGCATCGGGGGGCAACTGGAGCACAAACCAGAGTGCATGGGGGGCAACTGGAGCACAAGCCAGAGTGCATGGGGGGCAACTGGAGCACAAGCCAGAGTGCATGGGGGGCAACTGGAGCACAAGCCAGAGTGCATCGGGGGGCAACTGGAGCACAAACCAGAGTGCATGGGGGGCAACTGGAGCACAAGCCAGAGTGCATGGGGGGCAACTGGAGCACAAGCCAGAGTGCATGGGGGGCAACTGGAGCACAAGCCAGAGTGCATGGTGGACAACTGGAGCACAAGCCAGAGTGCATGGTGGACAACTAGAGCACAAGCCAGAGTGCATGGTGGACAACTGGAGCACAAGCCAGAGTACATGGGGGACAACTGGAGCACAAGCCAGAGTGCATGGGGGGCAACTAGAGCACAAGCCAGAGTGCATGGTGGACAACTGGAGCACAAGCCAGAGTGCATGGGGGACAACTGGAGCACAAGCCAGAGTGCACGGTGGAGCACAAGTCAGAGTGTATGGGGGACAATTAACTGGAGCACAAGCCAGAGTGCATGGTGGACAACTGGAGCACAAGCCAGAGTGCATGGTGGACAACTGGAGCACAAGCCAGAGTGCATTGGGGACAACTGGAGCACAAGCCAGAGTGCATGGTGGACAACTAGAGCACAAGCCAGAGTGCATGGTGGACAACTAGAGCACAAGCCAGAGTGCATGGTGGACAACTGGAGCACAAGCCAGAGTGCATGGGGGACAACTGGAGCACAAGCCAGAGTGCATGGTGGACAACTGGAGCACAAGCCAGAGTGCATGGTGCACAACTGGAGCACAAGCCAGAGTTCATGGTGGACAACTAGAGCACAAGCCAGAGTGCATGGTGGACAACTGGAGCACAAGCCAGAGTGCATGGGGGACAACTGGAGCACAAACCAGAGTGCATGGTGGACAACTGGAGCACAAGCCAGAGTGCATGGGGGGCAACTAGAGCACAAGCCAGAGTGCATGGGGGGCAACTAAAGCACAAGCCAGAGTGCATGGGGGACAACTGAAGCACAAGCCAGAGTGCACGGTGGACAACTGAAGCACAAGCCAGAGTGCACGGTGGACAACTGAAGCACAAGCCAGAGTGCACGGTGGACAACTGAAGCACAAGCCAGAGTGCACGGTGGACAACTGAAGCACAAGCCAGAGTGCACGGTGGACAACTGAAGCACAAGCCAGAGTGCACGGTGGACAACTGAAGCACAAGCCAGAGTGCATGGTGGACAACTGGAGCACAAGCCAGAGTGCATGGGGGACAACTGGAGCACACAAAGAGTGCATGGTGGAGCACAAGCCAGAGTGCATGGGGGGCAACTAAAGCACAAGCCAGAGTGCATGGTGGAGCACAAGCCAGAGTGCATGGTGGAGCACAAGCCAGAGTGCATGGTGGAGCACAAGCCAGAGTGCATGGTGGAGCACAAGCCAGAGTGCATGGTGGAGCACAAGCCAGAGTGCATGGTGGAGCACAAGCCAGAGTGCATGGTGGAGCACAAGCCAGAGTGCATGGTGGAGCACAAGCCAGAGTGCATGGTGGAGCACAAGCCAGAGTGCATGGTGGAGCACAAGCCAGAGTGCATGGTGGAGCACAAGCCAGAGTGCATGGTGGAGCACAAGCCAGAGTGCATGGTGGAGCACAAGCCAGAGTGCATGGTGGAGCACAAGCCAGAGTGCATGGTGGAACACAAGCCAGAGTGCATGGTGGAGCACAAGCCAGAGTGCATGGTGGAGCACAAGCCAGAGTGCATGGTGGAGCACAAGCCAGAGTGCATGGTGGAGCACAAGCCAGAGTGCATGGTGGAGCACAAGCCAGAGTGCATGGTGGAGCACAAGCCAGAGTGCATGGTGGAGCACAAGCCAGAGTGCATGGTGGAGCACAAGCCAGAGTGCATGGTGGAGCACAAGCCAGAGTGCATGGTGGAGCACAAGCCAGAGTGCATGGTGGAGCACAAGCCAGAGTGCATGGTGGAGCACAAGCCAGAGTGCATGGTGGAGCACAAGCCAGAGTGCATGGTGGAGCACAAGCCAGAGTGCATGGGAGCAATACGTCAACAACCTGCCTGGGTTACAGTTGGAAGCCTTGGGACTACTTGAGGTTATAGTGGACTCCCAGTCCGCGCTGCTCCTGACCGTCTTGGGGTGAAGGGCACTAGCTTGGGAGCACCATGTGAGCAGGTTCGAGTCCTCCTTACAGCTCCTACTGATTTTTTCATTGCATCACATTAAAGTGATTGTAATGTGCAATTATGATAAAAAATTTAAAATGAAATGAAAATAGTAGTTTCAAAATAAAATAAAAATAATAATTATAAAATAAAATAAAATAATTTAATAATAATAATAATTAAAATTAATAATTTTAATAATATAATAATTGTAATATTAATAATAATAATTGTAATAATCATAATTAAAATAATAATATTTATTTTAATAATAATAGAAAGATTAATCACACATTTGTGATACATTAATGAAAAAATCTATAAGAGCTGTGGAACCCTTATCACGGCTCATACTGATTTTCTCAATTATAATAATAATATTAATATTAATTTTAATAATATTTATAACCTGAATAACTATGGGAATATCAAAGAATTAAGTTTTAAATAATCATAGTTACCCTACTAGCAATTGGCTTTAAGTAATAATATTGTTTACTCTAACACCGAAGGTCATGGCCTAGTGATCATTTTGGTTATGTTCCTGTGGCACCACCAAGGGTCATGGCCTAGTCATCATTTTGGTTATGTTCTTGTGACACCACCAAGGGTCATGGCCTAGTCATCATTTTGGTTATGCTCACGTAACACCACCAAGGGTCATGGCCTAGTCATCATTTTGGTTATGCTCACGTGACACCACCGAAGGTCATGGCCTAGTGATCATTTTGGTTATGTTCCTGTGGCACCACCGAGGGTCATGGCCTAGTGATCATTTTGGTTATGTTCCTGTGGCACCACCAAGGGTCATGGCCTAGTCATCATTTTGGTTATGCTCACGTGACACCACCAAGGGTCATGGCCTAGTGATCATTTTGGTTATGCTCACGTGACACCACCGAGGGTCATGGCCTAGTCATCATTTTGGTTATGCTCACTTAACACCACCAAGGGTCATGGCCTAGTCATCATTTTGGTTATGCTCACGTAACACCACCAAGGGTCATGGCCTAGTCATCATTTTGGTTATGCTCACGTGACACCACCAAGGGTCATGGCCTAGTCATCATTTTGGTTATGCTCACGTAACACCACCAAGGGTCATGGCCTAGTCATCATTTTGGTTACAGTTTTAAAGTGCTCGCCATCTGGCAACATCGTGGATGTTGCCTCAGTGGCGATTCTCGACTTAAAGAATAAATGACCAAATAGCAATTAGGATTAAATTTGCTAATTGTGAAAATATTGTTGTTGTACGGCAGCTTCCCGTCAATGGAGAGTCTGAACCTGATCTACTCATCTCTGCTGGACCAGCATCTCAAGAATCCCTCCATGAAGTTCAACCAGACTCTGAGTCGGGTGGGTGGCTTCTTCCTCCTAGTCATTGTGGGATTAATTATGTCTGCTTAGAGAATGATTAGTTATTTGGGGTTAGAGGAGTAATACGGTGAATTTGATGCCCCTTCAAAGCGATAATGGTACCCTATCTATGGCCACTGCCCGGTCTATGGTCGCGGTACCATGCCTTCGACCATTATACCCGTCTATACTCACCTAGTTGTACTTGCTTAGTTATGCTTGCCAGGGTTGAGCTTTGGCTCTTTGGTCCCACCTCTCAACTGTCAAACAACTGGTGTACAGATTCCGGAGTTTATTGCGTTCTATCCCATCTACATATGAAACTGTGTATGGAGTCTGCCACCACCACATCACTGCCTAATGCACTCCATTTATTACCTACTCCAACTCTGAAAACATTCATTTTTATGTCTCTTTGGCTCATTTGGGCACTAAATTTCCTCATGTGTGCCCCTTGTTCATGTTTTACCTATACTAAATAGTTTGTTTTTGTTACCCCTGTCAATTCCTCTTACCCATGTCAATTTTGTAGGTGGTAATCATGTCTCTCCTTAGTACTATGTCTTTCAAGGACGTGAGGTTTATTTTCCGTTTCCTTTCCCCCTTTAGCTCATACGTTTATGGTTGTGGTACCATGCCTACGACCATTGTGCCCCGTCTATGGGCGTGGTACCATGACTACAACCATTGTGCCCCGTCTATGGTCGCGGTACCATGCCTACGACCATTGTGCCCCGTCTATGGGCGTGGTACCATGCCTACAACCATTGTGGCCCGTCTATGGGCGTGGTACCATGCCTACAACCATTGTGCCCCGTCTATGGGCGTGGTACCATGCCTACAACCATTGTGCCCCGTCTATGGTCGCGGTACCATGCCTACGACCATTGTGCCCCGTCTATGGGCGTGGTACCATGCCTACAACCATTGTGCCCCGTCTATGGGCGTGGTACCATGAGTACAACCATTGTGCCCCGTCTATGGGCGTGGTACCATGCCTACAACCATTGTGCCCCGTCTAAGGGCGTGGTACCATGCCTACGACCATTGTGCCCCGTCTAAGGGCGTGGTACCATGCCTACAACCATTGTGCCCCGTCTATGGGCGTGGTACCATGCCTACAACCATTGTGGCCCGTCTATGGGCGTGGTACCATGCCTACAACCATTGTGCCCCGTCTAAGGGCGTGGTACCATGCCTACAACCATTGTGCCCCGTCTATGGGCGTGGTACCATGCCTACGACCATTGTGGCCCGTCTATGTTCGTGGTACCATGCCTACGACCATTGTGCCCCGTCTATGGGCGTGGTACCATGCCTACGACCATTGTGGCCCGTCTATGGTCGTGGTACCATGCCTACGACCATTGTGCCCCGTCTATGGTCGTTGAGCCCCGAATTTTAAAGTATTTTATACGGGAATAAAATGATTGATGAGGAAGCAGTTGTCCTCACAACACACGGTAACTGAGTCCAGTCACAATGATTATTGGGCCACATATTGTCTTATAATCATTACATTAATGGGTGCCCGGGTCACCACCATGGTGCACCATTATACCAGACGGGTGCCCGGGTCACCACCATGGTGCACCATTATACCAGACGGGTGCCCGGGTCACCACCATGGTGCACCATTATACCAGACGGGTGCCCGGGTCACCACCATGGTGCACCATTATACCAGACGGGGGCCCGGGTCACCACCATGGTGCACCATTATACCAGACGGGTGCCCGGGTCACCACCATGGTGCACCATTATACCAGACGGGTGCCCGGGTCACCACCATGGTGCACCATTATACCAGACGGGTGCCCGGGTCACCACCATGGTGCACCATTATACCAGACGGGTGCCCGGGTCACCACCATGGTACACCATTATACCAGACGGGTGCCCGGGTCACCACCATGGTGCACCATTATACCAGACGGGTGCCCGGGTCACCACCATGGTGCACCATTATACCAGACGGGTGCCCGGGTCACCACCATGGTACACCATTATACCAGACGGGTGCCCGGGTCACCACCATGGTGCACCATTATACCAGACGGGTGCCCGGGTCACCACCATGGTACACCATTATACCAGACGGGTGCCCGGGTCACCACCATGGTGCACCATTATACCAGACGGGTGCCCGGGTCACCACCATGGTGCACCATTATACCAGACGGGTGCCCGGGTCACCACCATGGTGCACCATTATACCAGACGGGTGCCCGGGTCACCACCATGGTACACCATTATACCAGACGGGTGCCCGGGTCACCACCATGGTGCACCATTATACCAGACGGGGGCCCGGGTCACCACCATGGTGCACCATTATACCAGACGGGTGCCCGGGTCACCACCATGGTGCACCATTATACCAGACGGGGGCCCGGGTCACCACCATGGTGCACCATTATACCAGACGGGTGCCCGGGTCACCACCATGGTGCACCATTATACCAGACAAAAAAACATTTGTTTAGGTCCAGATTGTCACAGTCAACAAAACCATCTCTCTTATCTGGAATGTGTGTGACTCTATCATAATAACTGAGTAGATTTTTTACACACAAGATTTTCCTGTTCCAAAATAATACGGTTTTTCTGGTTATGTGTCATTGTTTTGGCTTAATATGTGTCTTGCCCATTTGGCTTTTACTGTTTTGTTCCAGTGATTTGACTTTCACATTTGTTAATTATACAGGTTTATAATTTTGAGCGTCTTCTCAGCAACCATTTTTGAAGATTGCAACTGTCTTTTTCCATATATGTGCTAAGATTCCTGTATACCAGGATGTCTGGAATATCAATTCGAGTGGAATGATCAGGTCAGATGCATATTCTTGCAATACCCAAGGTGGAAACTCTATCTGGTCCATTTGCTTTATTTCTTCCCAGCTCCTTCAATAATTTTTATTTTTATTCTTGAGATACCTCTATTGTGTTCTCTGGAACTGGCATTGTGTCTGGGTTTCAGAAGACCTCCTTTTGCACAAACACACTTTGGAACTGTTCATTTAGTGTTTTGCACATTTCTTTTTATATCTTTATGAATCTGTTCCCCTTTCTCAATCTCTGGATTTCATTCTTTACATGCAGTTTGTTTTTAATGAATTAATATAAACAGCCTGGATCTGTTTTACCGCATACCCCTTTCTCAAGGTTCTTTTCTGTCAGTCCTCAATGGACGAATGTTAGAGTGCTTTTGAGTGTGTGTGTGTGTATTCCTACATGGTCAGACTAGCGTCTTTTACCCTATATAAGTCCCGCATTTCAATACGTGCTGGTAAATATAGAAGGCATTAATGACTGACGGAAACATGTACTCCACCACACAGATGACGGACCCACTAGTGCAAGCCGCTCTTCAGCTTCACCAGAAGGTTAGCCTCACCTTCCTGCCCACCGCCACCAAGTTCCACTACATCTTCAACCTCCGGGATCTCACCAACATATTCCAGGTGAGAGCACGGGACTTGCAGTGCCTGTCACAAGCTCCAGAACGTTGAAGGCTGTTTTGATGATTATCAAAGAAGCAAATTCTAGAGGAGTATTACTAACATGTTGTAGTTTAGATGAGAAGTAACGGTAAGGTCTCAAGGAATGGCTGTGAAATACTGAGGACTCAGTACACGACTGAGAAATGGGAAAGACTGAAGCCTTGACTGAGAAGTGATAGGGACTCACTACACGACTCGGAAAAAGCACAATTCATGACTGAGAAATCTACGACTGATAAATATTGGGACTTAAGCAACGACTGAGAAATATGGGGAAATTAAGGCACAACTAAAAGACTCCAGCAGTGACTGAGAAATATGGTGATACCATATTGATGCCACTGTGTAAAATGTGGGGCACTGAATCATTCACTTTGAAATTTAAGAGACTCGAGCAACGACATAAAAATGTGAGGGAATGAACCCAAGACTAAGAAATGTGAAAGAAATAAGTCACACCTGGGAAATGTGTAGAACTTAAGTCACACCTGGGAAATGTGTAGAACTTAAGTCACACCTGGGAAATGTGTAGAACTTAAGTCACACCTGGGAAATGTGCAGAACTTAAGTCACGACTGGGAAAAGTAGGGGACTGGCTGTGATCAGAGAAAGAGTGGGACTAGAGGATATAATTGAAGAGGAAAAATATCTATCTTCCAGGGAACCATTTATCTTTTGGAAAAGACAACAAAAAGACCAGAAGGTTTGATACTATAAATAAAACAGGACTTAACTACGACCAACAACGAGGAAGTAAATATCTTGGACTACTCAGACTCTGTAGTAGAAGTAGGCGTCCATGAGTCCCGTGAGGCTATGGAGCTGCGCTCTGGTTGTCGGTCGGGAGTGTCCACTCCAGACCGACAAAGCCAGGGTAGGTGGATACGTAGCGAAAGCTGTTACCCAAGCAGCAGGTCCAACCTCTTATCATAAAATATGATATAAACACCTGCTAAAGTCCAACCTCTTATATGATGGATTTTAAAAAGTTACAATAGATTGGGTGAATCTAAATCACAACTAGGAGAAAAGCAATTTCCTGATATAGCACAGGACTACTTTCTCCTACACTATGTAGCATAGTAACATAATCAAAGTAGCAGCATTCAAAAACCTATGCAAACATTAGTAGATTAACATCAGTCTAATCCAGGTATAGGAGAATCTCAGTCTTTCATGTGAGTACGACATCTTGTGATTGAATTTAGTTAAAAATAAAATAAAGGTCCAGGACGATGACACTTTTAACTACCTTTGAGGAGACACTGTCATAGAATGAGAGAGGAATTACAAAAATACTTCCAGGAGAAATTTAATAGGAAATTGAGACCTTGAAGCGTTTCTGCATAATTATATTGAATAAGTTCAAAAATATGTTGTTAGAAGGAGAAGGAATGAAAAATAAATAGACGGATGATAAAGACAGTAAAATGAATTTTTGCAATTAATTTCAACCTCTGGAAGATTTCTTTGACGTCAGGAATGACTCGGATTGTGTGATATGCAGAAGGCATTAAATTCAGCTACCCAGAATATCAGATGAACCTAAAAAACTATACAAGATATGCTGATCAAAACACTGAGAAAGATTCCAAGTCGTTTTATGCCTATATTAGGAGTAAAACCAAGAAGAAAGACCCGATAGGAACCTGAAAGAAGAGACCAACCAAGTTATAATTGATGATAACATCATATCCAACACTTTATAATGAACACATTACATCAGTGAACACGCTAGAAAGATTACACATATCCCGCAACCCACACTAATGAGTGCAGCAGACGAAAATCAATGCGTTCAAGTTCAAATACGTTTATTGAGACAATTAAAATACATCTCAAAGGGATAGAGCCGCTTAGGCTATTCCTACCCCCCCCCCCTTCTCAGAGAGAATCAATAAGAAATAACCTTGTTCTGTGTGACAAAGTTAGAAAGAGCTTTAACAGATTAAGTAAATCTAAATTCCTAGGTTTGGACTGAATTCAACCCAAAATAGCAAAGGAATTGGAAAATGAACTGTGTCTACCCCTGAAACTCGTGGTCAGAAATTCTATAAACAGTGTTGATTTAAAATATAAAAAAGTCATCCGCATCTTAAAACAAGCAGAAAGAATTCAAACCTGAGAGGTCCGTGGACCAGAGCTTAGGAACCACTATTGTGCATGTAAGCAATAACTCTTTTATTACTGAGTAAATATTATTATATATTTCAATTATTACACACCAGTTTCTCCACAAACAATAATTTGGCATTGTCTTAAGAAAAAATCACTGATACTTTTTTTTTTTTTTTGAGATATATACAAGAGTTGTTACATTCTTGTACAGCCACTAGTACCCGTAGCGTTTCGGGCAGGTCCCTGGAATACGATCCCCTGCCGCGAAGAATCGTTTTTTCATCCAAGTTCACATTTTACTGTTGCGTTAAACAGAGGCTACAGTTAAGGAATTGCGCCCAGTAAATCCTCCCCGGCCAGGATACCAACCCATGACATAGCGCTCGCGGAACGCCAGGCGAGTGTCTTACCACTACACCACGGAGACTGTATCACCTTTTTCAGCGAGTTTAATATTTGGGCCTTGGACAATGGTTCAATTGATTATAGTTGGTTCAACAGATTCCCTTCTTGGACGACATTGTGAAAATTAGGGAGGAAGGAGATTATCTAGGCCCTTGTCTAAATAATCTCCTCAAACCCAAGCATAATAAATAGAGTACAAGTCTTCTTGCATGTAGTTCTTATAATCAAGACTGAAGACAGCACTCTCCACAGAGCATCTCTCGAGTCAAATGTCATTGATGATATCTTTGGAAAGAAAATCTCTAACCTAAAGAAGACAGAACTGGCAACATTGATACTTATGATGCATTTGATATGCTGACATGATACCTATTCCTTCCAAGTCTGACCTACTTCTTTGAGGTGCATCTCCTATCTTACAAGAGTCCAAGGCGTCAAAAATGTGATAACCTTTTCAAAACAACTTTAGAAGAAGTTGTCAACCTTTCTCACAATAACTTTCAGTGGAAACAAGCCACTCATAAAGTCACACATTTTGCCTTGGCATTTCCTCTGCCACTCAGATTGCTGTTCCAGCCTTCTTATCTTCCTGCTCGGCATCAAGTGACTTGGTTAAAGAAATGCTACCAAATAATTTCGGTGACTTAGCAAGGACACGTGACACCAGCTGTGCAGACTGCACCACAAAATGGGGTACACAGGCAGTCTCAGCAGTCAAAGATCTAAGATGAACGGCTCCATCACGGACAAAGAAGATATAGTATTGCTGTAAACACCAAAATTAAAAAATATTATGCTCTTTGTGTCATTCCCTGTCATGTTTGGCAATGGAACTCACCTTGAGAATACTTGAGTACCTTGGCAGCCACATACGTTGCCTTCTCTGCTGGTCAAGCAGGTGGCGCTGCCACAAATACGAAAAAAAGATAAACTAAACAAGGACAAAGAAATAGACTACTGGTTTAACTTTGCTTCAGTTTAATCTGAGACTCTTGGTTCACTGGGAAAAAGTGCCAGTATGTGAGCATAGGGAAATTTTTGACAGCAGGGAATTTCTTTTAATTTTCCCGAGATCAGTGAATAATGGGACGTATTAAAATATTTTTTTTATATTTTTTTTAATATTTAACTGTGTAGCTAGCAGCAACTCCAAAAATCGTGGTGGGGGTCTTAATTTGACCCTGGCATACTGTTCCCTTTTAAATTCTGGTGACCTCGACCAGCCTATGCTCATCTGGAACCCAAGACCATTCCCTGCGACAGTTTAGAGGGAAGCTAGCTCGAACTGTGTAACCTGCAACTTCCAACAGACAGATCTTCTCTCTTTTAGTATAGATGCCAATTAGAGGAGGTTTTCTCTAATGCACATAATATTAAACATAACAGCAGTTTGACTAATTTAATTTTGTTAATTTTCTTATGGATACTTTTCATTCAACATAAATACCTTCTACAATCTAGAGAGTGAAGAAATACTAAATAATTTAATCTTTCCATTTTATTGTTTGATGTTTTGTCACCACTGTGTCATCTTCAGGAATATACCCTGTACACTAAAGACACAGTTATTCTAATCTTATATGTAGAAACATAGACATTTATGTGTGGGTTCACTTCACCCTGCCATATGACCACCCGATCAACCTGTAAATAAAGCTCAGCCTCTGGGCACAAAAAAATGGAATGGTCAAGGGGTTCCATTAAGAGATCTTGTTCTCCAAAGCATTTATGTCACATGTTGAGTCGCCCATCATGCATATGGATGGGCTGAGCCCTGGTAAACTGCAGACATGTCGACGACACATTCGTGTGTAGTAGTAGTAGGCATCCTTCAGTCTCGGGAGACTATGGAGTTGCCTTCTGGTTGTCATTCCTGGTACAGCGTCTGGTGTGACTGATGAGGCCAATCCGAGAGTGGCAGTCCATCCCACACTGAGCACAAACGAAGTCTGATTCTGGTCTGTCTTCCTGGCTACCGGTTATCCTTCTCTGTCTCTTTGCCTCCGAATTCTTGGCAAAGGACTCCTCGAACTTGGAGAGACCTTTCTAAACAGGCTGCCCCCAAGCTGATCAGTCGGCGGCCAGTGTTTCCCACATAGCAAGATCGACGTCAATGCCTTTCAGGTCCCTCTTGTATACGTCTTTGTACCGCAGCTGAGGTTTGCCTGTTGAATGCTTTTCCTGCGTCAGCTCTCCATACAGGAGATCCTTGGGGGATCCTGCTGTCACTCATTAGCACCAAGTGCCAGGGCCAGCGCATTCGTCTCCGCGTAAGCATTTTGTACATGCTGGTGACTCTAGCTCTCCCCAGGACGATGTTGTTTGTCATCTTGTACTGCCAGGTGATATCCAAGATGTATCGGAGGCAGTGCATGTGGTAGGCATTCAGCTGTCTTTCCTGACGTGTGCAGAGTGTTCAAGTCACACTGCTTTATATAGGCGAGTGCTCAGGACGCAGGCTCTGTAAACCTGGATCTTTGCACACTCAGTCAGCTTATTGTTGGCCTACATTTTCTTTGTCAGTCTGGACATGGTTGTAGATGACTTACCAATGCGTTTATTAAGCCCTGGGTCGAGAGCGAGGGAGTCAGAGATTGTGGAGCCCAGGTACACGAAGTCGTGAAAGACTTCCAGTTTGTAATCGGAGATGCCTATGTCAGGTGGGGAGTCCACTTCTTGCCCCATGACCTGTATTCTTCAGGCTGATGGTGAGTCCGAAAGCCTGACAGGCCTCGCTGAAGCGGGTCATGAGCCGTTGGAGGTCTTCGGCTGAGTGGGCGGTGACTGATGCATCATCAGCAAAAAAAGAAGTTGCGCAGACACCTCAGCCGAAACTTTGTCTTGGCGCTCAGCCTGACGAGATTGAAGAGCTTTCCATCTGACTACCTAGTACGGAGGTAGATGTCTTCTGTGTCAGATCCGAAGGCGTGCTGCAGCATAACTGTGAAGAAAATCCCGGATATGGTTGGAGCCAGTACGCAGCCCTGCTTTACTCCACTTCAGATGTCAAAGGCGTCTGACGTTAGACCTTGAAAGAGCACGATGCCCTTTATGTTCTCGTGGAAGGATCTGATGATGCTGAGGAGCCTGGGTGGGCATCCGATCTTGGGGAGGATCTTGAACAGGCCATCCCTGCTGACGAGGTCGAAGGCCTTCGTCAGATCTATGAAGACTACGAAGAGTGGCTGCTTCTGTTCCCTGCATTTCTCCTGCAGTTGTCTGAGGGAAACGACGATGACCATTCGTGTGTAGTGACGCGAAAGTACATTGGAGAGGCTTAGAGGCAAGCTTCAAGAAGTCTCAGGCTTGAGGTTCACTATCAAAAAGGGTGTGGGAGGCAGAATACACTTTATCGATGTTCTCGTGGATGGTAATTCTGGGAGATTTGTCATGGACGTGTATCGCAAACCACCTGATAAAGGTAAATGTATGAATGGAAAAAGTGAGTACACTGACTGGTATCGAAAACCCGTCATTATTGCATATGTCCAGCAATACGTACTTGTTTTTCTTGGTAGCTCTAATACCATGAACACTAATGAATCCCTCCAAATTATTGTGAATAACGATATCAGCTGCAAGAATTCGACAAAATCGGTTGTATGGAACTTAAGTTGCCACTTCACTGATAATAATCGGTGTGGGGGAAAACCTGACTCCAATAAATAATAATTAAATATATATTTCGATAGCTATGAAGGACCACCACTTTTTGAGAAAAAGTGGAAAACAAATTAAAGCAATGGAAAAACTGATCCCTAGAACTAGTGTCCTATGGATCTTAGTGAAACTGTATTTCTGATATAAATGGAGTCAAATTAACTTACACAAAATTGGGGGGTTACATGCTAAAAGATTAATACATCCCTAGCATTATTCTGGTGCTGGTTCTTCACCAGAGTAAATAAAATATGAAAGTAAATAAGTTTGATTATATAATATTAATTGGAGGTAAATGCTCCACAATACACTACTGAAATGTTGAACAGTATCAGTAAATCAATGGGTTAGTATAATTGATCTCTTTTAGAAATCACTACTGTAATTACAGAGTTATTGCTACAGATAAAAGAGGGACAGCTTAGCTGTAAATCTAGTGAGGTGTAATCAGTTGCTATGCTCCACCGACGACGTGTTGCATAGGGCAAATTGTTGCATGGAACAGTGGGAAGCCTAGCACCTCGGTTGGCGTCGCCTAGGTACTGAAAGGCAATTACATTGTAGAAATCTTCTACATAATAAGTGACTACAAATAAATCCTAAATCATGAGGATAACTGTAGGAAATTTCAGCCAATATCTGTGCAATTTATATTCAAGCACTATAAATTTCTTCTAGAGAGAAATAATAAAATAATCATCTATTTAGATTGTAAAATCACGCAAGACACGTACAGGATTTGTTTGTTTATTCTACGGCCTAACGACAACTAGCCTAAATGTTAATTGTGGCCACATAATAACAAAAAGGTAAACCTAGCTGCCGAGCCGCGTGTCCGTTGATGTGGAGATTTGAGCAATTCTTCGTCCTCCAGCTGCTGCTTGAAAGGCGTTGACTTTGGAATTGCTCATATACTAGTCTGGGACACGGCTACTGTGCCAAATAACGTGGCACCGCTCTACTGGTCGTGGGAGCGAAATAAATGGGATCAAAATGTAGCTCTGATACACGCTGACAATGGCGTCTGCGTCGTGCTCTCTCGTTCTCTCGTGTCTAGTGTCGCTCTCCCGTCTTCCTCCTCTTCCTTATTGCGCATGCGCGGCTCTCGATAGACATCTCGAGCGTAAATGTATATGTATATATCGCAATTGACTAAGAAAGGAAGAGGTAGTGACGAGTATTAATATCACATTAAATTCTTCTGTGATAAAATAGAATTACTCATAACATAAATTGGCTTATTAAAGTTGTGCAGCCAATCGAGAAAATTAAAGTAAAATCATTTACATCAAAGTAATTTCCTCTAGAATGTTTGATATCAACTAAATAAGGGAGTTCCAGTAAGTAGTAGTATACTACGAAATTAAACTTATTAGTAAGTATCTATTTTTAGTAAAGGAAATGATAAACTGGACTTTTGTTATAAATCCAACTAAATGTGGAGAGAATTCATGTTACTGCCTGTCGTTCCTCACGTCGTCACTCTGACTAGGAAGAATCTGGCAATGTCTAAATAAATCATGATGATGATCAAATCTACAAGTTAGTGATTTTAGTAACTACTTGTGGTTAATACAAAGGTTGTATAAAATACAAAGATGTATAAAACTGTTGGTTATTTCCAACATAACTCCGGGGAGAGAAAACTCGGGTGGTAGTTCAGGTATTAGTACTAACGTACACCTGTTTCTATATCCTGAAGTTATATTCATGGGTTAGTAGGTTAGTACGCACCTAACGAATGTCCCGATTCTGTGGTAGATGACTAAGTCAACATGGGGACGTAAATAAACATTGAAAATTATTGATTAATTCCTTCGTAAGAGACAGAAGGATATTAACAACAAATAAATTATGAATAATTGATTCATTTAAGATTAAGGAGACCTCATCAATACAGTGAGGCTACTGTCCAGGGTCATTATGACTTGTAACTAATTACTGGACATCAACTCATCACTGCATCAGCGTGGTCACCTCAAGTTTAAATGATAAGTTATCTACTCTTGAATAGAATCGAAATATTGTTTAAGTTTCTGTTTGCAGTTCTGAGCAGCGACTCTTGATGGTCTTGTGCTCGGTTGAGTAGAATCATTGTTCTCTGAAACTTTGGTTACAGATATATCTGTAGAACACTCGTGTTCTGCTAACTCTAAAGGTACTAATTTCTCTAGTGTTTTCAAGGTAGTAGTGCCTCGACACTGAACATTAACAATCCGTAAAATACCATGGCGGTCAGGATGGATGTCAACAATTTTACCTATAGGCCAATCTGACCTGGGTCCATCACTGTCTACTAGGACAAGATCACCTGGTTTAAGTTGAACTTTATTGTATGGGCTTGCAGCTCCATAATGATATTCTCTTAAAGCAGTTAAATATTCACGTGTCCAGACCTCATTCCATTTCTCTATTACTCTTGAAAGGTGTTTATAACTCTCCACCAAGTCACTTGCTTTGACACATGAAGGGTCAGCTGGATCCTCGTCTCCTAGAGATATTAGAGGGCTCAGAAGACCACCATGAATCAAATGAGAGGGGCTTAGGGGTTCTCTTTGGGAGAAATCGTCTGTTAAGTAGGTTAGAGGTCTGTTGTTGACTCGTGCTTCAATTTCCACGACAAGGGTCTGTAACTCGGTGAGATTAATTTTCTGCCGGTGTAAGGTTTTTCTTAGGCATTTCTTAACAGTTCCCACCATTCTTTCGTAAAAACCGCCGTGCCATGGTGCTCTTGGAGGAATAAATTTAAAATAGCATTGTCTCTGTTTGAGCACAGAGTGTACTTTTGGATGGTTCCATATTTCTTGTAAGTAAGCTTCTCCTGCCACGAAGTTAGATCCATTATCCGAGATCATTAATTTTGGGTAAGATCTTCGTGCAGCAAATCTTCGAAAGGCTTGCAGAAAGGCTTCTGCACTCAAGTCAGAAGTGACTTCTAAATGTACTCCGCGTGTGGTAGCACACGTGAAAAGGCAAATGTAGGCTTTCACTGGAATCTTGTCCAGTGTGCCTGTTAAAATTAGTGCTCCTGTATAGTCGACACCTGTGGTTTCAAAGGGACGAAGGTGGACGACTCGCTTCTTAGGTAGGGGCGGTGGATCTGGATAAGGACACACTCGAGCATCATATCTCTTGCAGATTACACAAGACTTGATTAAAGATATGACAGTTTGGCAACCTTGGGGAAGCCAAAAACATTGTCTAATTTCAGTAAGAGTATCTAATACTCCACCATGCAATGTATTATGCTCATGGTAATGTAAAACTATGAGTTTAGTAATGATGTGGTGATATGGAAGAAGTATAGGATTCTTCGTATCTAAATTTATTTCTGCGTGAAGCAGACGTCCGCCGCATCTCAAAATGTTATAGTTGTCTGAGTCAAGCCAGATGCCCAGAGACTTACTCAACCTTTCTGGGAGATGTTTATATTCCTTCCCAAAGTCTCTTGTTGAGCTTGTTTGACCCAATATTTGATGGAACTAGGAAATCGATACTTGATCCCCATCTTGATGAAATCAAATGCCATTTCTGTAACTCTTAGTAATTTACTTAAATTGGAGTAACGATGAGGATTGATAGCTAAAATTCGAGGGGTTCTGGATCCACAACAGGGGTAGTGACATTGGTCACAATGACTTGCGGCTTCTGTTGGGGCTACTGACCACTAACTAGCCATTGAGGTCCATTAAACCACATCTCGGTTTTAACTAATTGCTTTAAAGTCAAACCTCTGGATAAATAGTCAGCTGGATTGTCCTTGGTTGGGACATGTCTTAATTTATAACCAGCAGACAATTCTCGAATTTCCCTTACTCGATTGCTGACATAGGGAGTTTTGTTGTTGTCGTTTTTTACCCACTGCAATACTGCCTCATTGTCTGACCACACTACTATTTCACCAAGGTGAACATTACTGAGGGTTTTGATCAGGCAATGAGCCAGTCTTACACCTACTAATAAGGCAGTTAATTCCATTTGGGGTAGAGAACTCCTTTTAATCAGGGCTACCCTTGCCTTAGGTGTGAGCAAAAATGACTGTTGAGTATTAACTAAATAGGCTACTGAGCCATACACTTTGCCTGAAGCATCGCAGAATACATGTAAATTTGTGGGTAAATTTAGTCCTAAGGTATTTCGGGGAAACTGTAGAATACTAAGTTTATTGTAATCAGGAATCAACTGCTGCCATTTTTCTTGGAGATCTTCCGGCAACGTTTCATCCCACCTCAAATTCCTTTGCCAGCACTCCTGCATAAGGAGTTTACCCTTAATTAGAATAGGACTGAGTAGGCCTAAAGGGTCAAATGGCTTGCTGACATGGGAGAGTAGTTTTCTCATGGTTAGAGGTGAATGATTGAAATCCACCAACTTGATATTCAATTTGTCTGTGGAAGTATTCCACTCCATACCTAAGACTTTCAATTTGTGAGGTACCTTATAATCAGGGAATTCTTCCTCGATTATTTGGTTGAGTTGTTTATTATTGGAGGCCCACGACTGTAAGGGCATGTTAGCTCCCAACAGTTCACGATTAGCCTCATGATAGATTTCCACTAGTTTATTCTCATCATTAGTGGTTCCTTGAAAATTGTCAACGTATAAATTGTTGCTAATCTCAGTCTTGTAGGGGCTATTAGACTTCTAAAAATGTGTGTCCAGAGTAGTCTGGAGTAAGAATGGTGAAGATGTCGCTCCAAACAGTACTGAGGCAAATCTATAAGTAATGATTTCGCTGATAGGATCCTGTGGATCTTTCACCCAGAGAAATTTAGTAAAATCACGATCCGTCTCTTGTAAGCCTACTCTTAAAAAGGCCTTACTAATGATGGCCGTATAGGCGAAAACACCAGAGCGAAATCGTAATAAGACGTCTTGTAGTCTTTGGGTTAGGCTAGGTCCAGTTTGTAGACAATTATTTAGTGACACGCTGTCTGCCTTTAATTTGGCACTACAATTAAATACAATCCTGATTGGTGTTATAACTGAATCTTTCAGGACAGCATGATGTGGCAAATAATGGCCTGTCTTATGGTTGTGTTCTTCAACAACTTCTATAAATTTGTTAGCAAGTTGTTGCTGCATTAAAGCATGATACAGGTGCAATTTATCTGGTTGCTTCCATAGCGTAGCTAATTGAGAATTTAATTGGGTTGAGGCCATGAAATAATTTACTGGAAGCTGTGGGTGGTTCAGCTTCCACGGGAGTCTCACCCAATATTGATTATCTTGGAAAATCACAGTATCAATATATTGTTGATACGTCCATGTGTCATCTGGACTGGGTTGATCAGGGACTATGCCTAAGGTGTCCAAATCCCATAATTTGTGAACAAGGGGATTGGACTCATCATCCTCAGTTTCGTCTCTGTCATGAAGTGGTGACTGCTCTAGGCCTAGTCATGCCACTATTGAATTAAATGGTTGATTAGTAGTAGATTTAGAATGTTGTTGGATCAACACCGGTCCTGTGAGTAGTTTACCCCCAGCTGACAGTAACAAGTTTACACCTCGTTGCCTGGTGCATCCAGTAATAAATCTATAATAAAAGTCAGCTCCAATAAGAATACCTACATCGTTGAGACAGTCTGTATTTATTTTATGATCTGCTAGCCTAATACCGCTGCGTTTAAGAAATTTGACTGTTTGAGCAAGACCTGTAACATGTAAATCTGAGGGGATCTTGTCAACGACTATGGCTTGAATTGGGCTGGTGCAGCCTCCTAAACGTACCAAGACTTTAACAACCTGGTAGTCACGAGGTCCACTATTGGTTAGGAATCCAGAGATATTCAAATTCACTCGAGCAATAGGCTTCAGTTTCAACTGGTCAACTAGCTGTTGAGAAATAAAGGTTTTCTGCGAACATTGGTCAAAGAGACCACGAGTGGCAATTTTAGATCCCTTATTAATTAATTTTTTGAGCTGTTGGTAACGTAGTTGTTTTATTCGACTCTGTTGCAAGTACACTTATGTCTTGATGCACCTTGCAATACTGTACAGAAGTAAATTTTGCAATTTTCTTATGAGGATTGGTTGATCTTGATTGATCACTACCACACAAGGAATAATGGTGTCTACCCTTGTGGCACTTGTTGCACATATGTAAGGAAACAGTACAGCTATTGGGGTCATGAGGACCCGTGCACCTTGTGCATCTGTGTAATTCTTGCAAACGATGAATTCGGGTGTTATGGTCTGGATAAGTACTACACTTATAAGTAAGATGTTCATTATTGCAGAACAAACACCTTTTCACTGTAGGAGTGGTGCTCACTACAGGGTTTATAGGGTTCACTGTGTATGTACCTACATTTCCAGATTTCCATTTCAGAGATGATTTATTGATATCTGGTTTTACTACAGTAGTTGCAGTACGTTGGGATTTATGATAAGAGTTAGTTTGAAACACTCTTCCCATCTTGGTTGGCTCTTTGTCTTTCGACTAGGGTATGTAAACCTTCTGTAATATCATTCATGGTCAGAGAGGTTTTATTGTACATAGTACACAATTTATCTAAAGTTTCTCTTGGTAATTTGTGCCTTACAACTACTTTTGTCATCCATTCAGCAGTCTGAATTTGGACTTTAAGGCTTAAGGCCTTGAGTAAAGATTCTAGCTCTAGTCTGAAAGTTTGGAGAGAATCTGTAGAATTATTAGCAGATGGTAAATCCAGCAATTTTTGGACTAAGATAGTAATAGTCCTTTCCTTGTTATCGTAGTTGCTCTTAAGCAATTGAACAGCTAGGTCGTAACCATCACTGGTCAGTGTTATGTTGGAGATTACCTTCAAGGCTTCATTTCGTAACAAGCCTTGTAAATAAGTGAACTTGGTTGTTTGAGGGATGTTAGTTTTAGAGTCTACTGCATCCACGAATTTACTCCAGAAATCATCCCAACTCTCATTCTCGTTACCAGAGAATGTGGGTATATTGATCTGAGGTAATTTGACATCAGGATCTGGATGTCAAATGTAATTTGACATCAGGATCTGGATGTCAGGATCTGGATGTAGAGGCCGTTGTTAATTTGTTTTTAGCAATTTGCTTTTTAAAGGGTTGAAGTTTAACCTGTACATCATCTTCATACTGGGCTAAATCATTTACAATGTCCTCAAGTTCAGTTTCACCTATTGAAGTTTTGTAAAGTTCTGTCAAGTACAGATTCATATGTTGCTTAATATGCTTGAATTTACCTTCAGCCTCTAATTCAATGTAGTCAACAGGTGACTGTTGTGATAGATTTTGACACTTGGTAATCTGTTGGGTCAAGTGACCTTTCAGACCGATAAGGGTCCTTTTCATTTTGTCAGCCGCTGCCATCTTGCTGGGTAAGGGCTGGTCTGATAGTAAATAGTTGTTACTGATGTAATTGGGATATTGGCTCATTCAATGGAGTTCATCATCAATATAATAGCCTAATGTATTTGAATAGATTATACTACCTCATTTAGAGGTTAATTTTCCTACCTAACAATGGATAGCTAATATTTTGAGTAATACTCGAATGCCACTATTGGATTTTCGTCCGGCTAGCTCTTCAATTATCACCATTCGATCCAACAGTGAACATTCGGCAGTACTCAAAATATAATACACGAAATAATATGTTAAAAGCACAAAAAGGGTTTTGGCGATCCCACCCCAAATCAGGGTCAGCACAATCTAAAAAATATGTATGTACACCAGTACTGTCTAGTACAGTACTCGCTAAATAATTCCTACCTAGGAATGACTAAATGGTTTAGGCTGCAATTGTACAAACATTAGTACAATTACAGTCTAAATAGCCTACCACATCAAAGGTTGGCATATATGCAGGGGTGCAGTAATATACATATAGTGCTATGTTTTTGGGATGTTTTGTTTTGATATATATGTTTGTGCTTAGAAATACAAGTAAAAATTTATAAATATATAACACTAAGGCTATTTTATACATAAAGTATTAATAGAAATGTAGATAATAATTAATGAGTTTTAGGCTGTAATATGGGCAGTCTGCTGACAGCCATAAATAATAAATATATTGGTATATAGCCTAATAATGTTAACACACTAGTTGGTGTTAGTAAATAAGCAATTATATGGTGTGTAGGACAGCTTAATTCTCAGCTATCTAGGTTCGAAGGACCAAAATTTGTCCGAGAACCTGTATGTTTAGCATTGATTATGATTCATCCAGTTCGAAGTGACCAAAATTTTGTTTTGGGCTCTGAGAACTGGTATAGAATTTAATATTAGTTGTAACTGATCCAGTTCGAAGGACCAAAATTATGTGGGGGAAAACCTGACTCCAATAAATAATAACTAAATATATATTTCGATAGCTATGAAGGACCACCACTTTTTGAGAAAAAGAGGAAAACAAATTAAAGCATGGAAAAACTGATCCCTAGAACTAGTGTCCTATGGATCTTAGTGAAACTGTATTTCTGATATAAATGGAGTCAAATTAACTTACACAAAATTGGGGGGTTACATGCTAAAAGATTAATACATCCCTAGCATTATTCTGGTGCTGGTTTTTCACTAGAGTAAATAAAATATGAAAGTAAATAAGTTTGATTATATAATAATCAAACCTCCTTATTAATTGGAGGAATTATTAAAAATTATTATTAATTGGAATTATTAAAACCTCCTTAATAATTTACCTCCTATTAATTGGAGGTAAATGCTCCACAATACACTACTGAAATGTTGAACAGTATCAGTAAATCAACGGGTTAGTATAATTGATCTCTTTTAGAAATCACTACTGTAATTACAGAGTTATTGCTACAGATAAAAGAGGGACAGCTTAGCTGTAAATATAGTGAGGTGTAATCAGTTGCTACGCTCCACCGACGACGTGTTGCATAGGGCAAATTGTTGCACGGAACGGTGGGAAGCCTAGCACCTCGGTTGGTGTCGCCTTGGTACTGAAAGGCAATTACATTGTAGAAATCTTCTACATAATAAGTAACTATAAATAAATCCTAAATCATGAGGATAACTGTAGGAAATTTCAGCCAATATCTGTGCAATTTATATTCAAGCACTATAAATTTCTTCTAGAGAGAAATAATAAAATAATCATCTATTTAGATTGTAAAATCACGCAAGACACGTACAGGATTTGTTTGTTTATTCTACGGCCTAACGACAACTAGCCTAAATGTTAATTGTGGCCACATAATAACAAAAAGGTAAACCTAGCTGCCGAGCCGCGTGTCCGTTGATGTGGAGATTTGAGCAATTCTTCGTCCTCCAGCTGCTGCTTGAAAGGCGTTGACTTTGGAATTGCTCATATACTAGTCTGGGACACGGCTACTGTGCCAAATAACGTGGCACCGCTCTACTGGTCGTGGGAGCGAAATAAATGGGATCAAAACGTAGCTCTGATACACGCTGACAATGGCGTCTGCGTCGTGCTTTCTCGTTCTCTCGTGTCTAGTGTCGCTCTCCAGTCTTCCTCCTCTTCCTTATTGCGCATGCGCAGCTCTGGATAGACATCTCGAGCGTAAATGTATATGTATATATCGCAATTGACTCAGAAAGGAAGAGGTAGTGACGAGTATTAATATCGCATTAAATTCTTCTGTGATAAAATAGAATTTCTCGTAACATAAATTGGCTTATTAAAGATGGGCAGCTAATCGAGGAAATTAAGGTGAAATCATTTACATCAAAGTAATTTCCTCTAGAATGTTTAATATCAACTAAATAAAGGAGTTCCAGTAAGTAGTAGTATACTACGAAATTAAACTTATTAGTAAGTAACTATTTTTAGTAAAGGAAATGATAAACTAGACTCTTGTTATAAATCCAACTAAATGTGGAGAGAATTCATGTTACTGCCTGTCGTTCCTCACGTCGTCACTCTGACTAGGAAGAATCTGGCATAATGTGTAATTAAATCATGATAATGATCAAATCTACAAGTTAGTGATTTTAGTAACTACTTGTGGTTAATACAAAGGTTGTATAAAATACAAAGATGTATAAAACTGTTGGTTATTTCCAACAATCGGCCCCCAGGGGAGGATACTCGGCCCCCAAGGAAAGACATTTTTGTTTATTATAAAAATAAATTTAATCAAGCCTATAAGAAAAATGAAAATGCTATATGGGATATAAATACCAGAAAATGTAAACCATGCAGGGAAAATGCAAAGATTCGTCCTATCATTTATTATAACAACCCTAATACAACTTCCCTTATTATCAGAAATAACGTTTCGGCTTTCTATGACAAACTGAGGTGGACTAATGTAGTATATATACTCAAGTTTAAGTCTGGAGACTGAATGTTCCAAAATGTATGCTACAATGGACACAGCATTAATACTTTGGGTAGACGTCTTACACTTCATTTGAAAGTGGTAGGCATTAAGCAACACTGTCCTGAATCACCAGGACACAGTGAAGAACACCACAATAATCACACACCATTGATCGTAATAAGCTTCGTAAACTAACGGTTGTGTTCATGTTAACCAGACCACACACTAGAAAGTGACGGGACGACGACGTTTCGGTCCGTCCTGGACCTTCTCAAGTCGATTATGATGATTGAAGGAGAAGGCAATAAATAGGTAGAAGAGAGATGAGGAGAAAAAAATCTTAGAGGAAGAAAATGCAAGGTACAGGTAGGGAAGGTAAGCTGTAATGAACGGGATAGTAAGAATAAGAAAATAAGAACATAAGAACAAAGGTAACTGCAGAAGCCCATTGACCCATACGAGGCAGCTCCTATTTGTACCACCCAATAAAAAGGGGATAGTAAAAGGAATAAGAAGGTGAAAAAAGTAGGAATAAGCAAGAGATCGTAAGAGAAAAACCACGGAAAGAAAAAGAAAAAAGAAGAAAAACGAAAAAGAAAGAAAGATAAATGGAAGTGTAAGCTTATGTTAGGTCACGTTTGTTTTAAAGTTTAGAGCATTTAAGTATATTCTGTGAAAGGAAAGAGTCCACAGCAACAAAGCCAGGACTCAAGTTTATGTTCGATACGTTGTGTATTAGAGCCGAAGGGAGGTCTCCCTTTGTATACGAAGGGAGGTCGATATTCTCAGCACCATTTTACTATTGCACCTTTATACTATTGTGTCTCACATTGTCTTTGCATTTATCTTTATTATTTAATTGTACTTTTCATTCCCACGAGATTTGTCTTTATTTTCATTTATGTTTAAAGTAAATATATTAAAGTTTCATTGTTTATACTTTGTGTTTTACGTGTTCCTCCCTCTCACTTACCACAGACAACAGGCAAGCAGTCTATCTTTTTTATGTGTGTGACCAGGCATTGACACCTGCCATTGGAGGACTGCTGAACATCAACACTCCAACACTTTCCCGTCACAATATTATATGTATATATATATATATATATATATATATATATATATATATATATATATATATATATATATATATATATATATATATGCAAACAAGCCTGAATGGTCCCCAGGACTATATACAACTGAAAACTCACACCCCAGAAGTGACTCGAACCCATACTGCCAGGAGCAACGCAACTGGTATGTACAGGGACGCCTTAATCTGCTTGACCATCACGACCGGACATAAGGAAGTGATAGCCGAAGCTATTTGAACCACTTCCCCGCCGGCACTCGGATGGTAATCTTGGGCATAGCATTTTATCAAATCACCTCATTCTTTGGGGCACACGTGAGGAACACAAATGCAAACAAGCCTGAATGGTCCCCAGGACTATATACAACTGAAAACTCACACCCCAGAAGTGACTCGAACCCATACTGCCAGGAGCAACGCAACTGGTATGTACAGGGACGCCTTAATCCGCTTGACCATCATCATATGGTATGCATCCCTGTACATACCAGTTGCGTTGCTCCTGGCAGTATGGGTTCGAGTCACTTCTGGGGTGTGAGTTTTCAATTGTATATAGTCCTGGGGACCATTCAGGCTTGTTTGCATTTGTGTTCCTCACATGTGCCCCAAAGAATGAGGTGATTTGATAAAATGCTATGCCCAAGATTACCATCTGAGTGCCGGCGGGGAAGTGGTTCAAATAGCTTCGGCTATCACTTCCTTATGTCCGGTCGTGATGGTCAAGCGGATTAAGGCGTCCCTGTACATACCAGTTGCGTTGCTCCTGGCAGTATGGGTTGGAGTCACTTCTGGGGTGTGAGTTTTCAGTTGTATATAGTCCTGGGGACCATTCAGGCTTGTTTGCATTTGTGTTCCTCACGTGTGCCCCAAAGAATGAGGTGATTTGATAAAATGCTATGCCCAAGATTACCATCCGAGTGCCGGCGGGGAAGTGGTTCAAATAGCTTCGGCTATCACTTCCTTATGTCCGGTCGTGATGGTCAAGCAGATTAAGGCGTCCCTGTACATACCAGTTGCGTTGCTCCTGGCAGTATGGGTTCGAGTCACTTCTGGGGTGTGAGTTTTCAGTTGTATATAGTCCTGGGGACCATTCAGGCTTGTTTGCATTTGTGTTCCTCACATGTGCCCCAAAGAATGAGGTGATTTGATAAAATGCTATGCCCAAGATTACCATCCAAGTGCCGGCAGGGAAGTGGTTCAAATAGCTACGGCTATCACTTCCTTATGTCCGGTCGTGATGGTCAAGCGGATTAAGGCGTCCCTGTACATACCAGTTGCATTGCTCCTGGCAGTATGGGTTCGAGTCACTTCTGGGGTGTGAGTTTTCAGTTATATATATATATATATATATATATATATATATATATACACATATATGTTATGACGGGAAAATGACGGAGTGTAGATGTTCGGCAGTCCTCCTAATGGCTGGTGTCAATGCCTGTCACGTCAAAGAAAAAAAAGATCGACTGCTTGCCTGTTGTCTGTGGTAAAGTAAGGGAATACACGCAAAACACACAGTATGAATAATGAAACTTTAATTAAATTGAAAGCAAATTAAAAACAAAGACAATTCCTTGGCTATGTACAGTGCAAACAAACAAGTAAAAAAATATAACATAAAAATTAAGAACAGGGATGACGTTACTCTATAATATAAATACAAAATGAAATAAGCAGGTGCTGAGAATAAAGCGCTAGCTGAGAAACATCCACCTGATAGACAGAGCATATATCAGTTAGTTCTTCACAGCTTGAGAGCACAAGATATTCTAACTTCAATGACTGGTTCAAGCCCAGACATCGACTAAGTAGAGGGCGCTGAGGTGCAGAGGTGCAGGTGTGCAGTCGGCGGGTCACCAATCAGAAGCAGGCAGGCTGGGAATGGTAGTTTGCTGGTTGATGACAGTGGCGAGCCGGCATGGAGGGAGAGTGGAGTAGGGGGGAGTTTAGAGTACCTTTGCCTCCTGGTGAAAACGTTTTGTGCTACTGGTAGACGTATCTTGAAGGTAGCATCTTATTGTTGTATGTATATAAGTAACTTTATGTAGGGAAGAGCAGGCTATATATATATATATATATATATATATATATATATATATATATATATATATATATATATATATATATATATATATATATATATATATATATATATATATATATATATTATATATATATATATATATATATATATATATATATATATATATATATATATATATATATATATATATATATATATATATATATATATATATATATACAAAGAAGCTTGAATGGTCCTCAAGCAAGTATGTAGCAGCAAACTTCTCACCTCAGAAGGATTTGAACCCAGACAGCCAGGGATCGTTGCCTTGGTCCATCTGCCTGTTTCCCATATTTCCATCTATCTGCATTTTTCTATCCATTCATATTCCCAAACTTCTATCTGCATAGCTATCCATATATCTACTCATCTATTCATCTATTAATCCATCATCCTATCTATTCATCTCGCTTTCTACTTATCTATATAGTTAACGATATGTTCACCCAGCAAACGGTTCTTAGTTATCAAAATGTTTTAAATATATTTTTTCTCGTATTTGTCATGTTTAGATTTTATTTCATCGACGTTTTTAGAGAATTTGTAAAAATTATTTTAAAACGTTAGGGAATAACGTTTTAAAAAACGTGTTTTAATGTTGACCAGACCACACATTAGAAGGTGAAGGGACGACGACGTTTCGATCCGTCCTGGACCATTCTCAAGTCGATTGAGTCGAATTGAACCCAGTCGACTTGAGAATGGTCCAGGACGAGCCGAAACGTCGTCCTCCCTTCACCTTCTAGTCTGGTCAACATACTTCAGCCATGTTATTGTGACCCGTCGTCTGCAACGTGTTTTAATGTTTATGATGTTAATGTTTTAATGAAAACCTTTTACAATGTTAATGCTATTCATTTATTTATAGGAATTATTAGGAATAATAAACTTTATTCAATTCAGATGAGATAGAGGGAGAAAGAAAGAGAGAGAGAGAGAGAGAGAGAGAGAGAGAGAGAGAGAGAGAGAGAGAGAGAGAGAGAGAGAGAGAGAGAGAGAGAGAGAGAGAGAGAGAGAGAGAGAGAGAGAGAGAGAGAGAGAGGTGAGAGGAGAGAGAGGGAGAGAGAAAGCGTCTCAGACACAGAACGACAGAGACAGAGAAAAACAGAGTGAGACAGATACAGAAACAGATAGAAAAACAGAGACTGAGACAAAGAGAGAGACAGAGAGACAGAGACAAAGACAAAGAGAAAGAGACAGAGGGAGACAGAGAGTGGAGAAAGATAGACACAGACAAAGAGAGAGAGAATCATTGATCATGGTCTGGTGATCAGGTGACCTGTTTTCCCTGTTGCACCTGGGTGTAAGGTTTGCCCACCACTGCTTGCCTCCTCACTCTCAATCTTGCTCTGAGGAATGCCAGAGTCAGAAACCACGTTCGACATTCTCTAATTTTTCTAATGTGGTTTATCCGAATGCTTGGATCTCTTTATTTGTGATCGTTGATGAATGCATGTATATATATATATATATATATATATATATATATATATATATATATATATATATATATATATATATATATATATATATATATATATATATATATATATATATATATATATATATATATATATATATATATATATATATATATGTGTGTGTGTGTGTGTGTGTGTGTGTGTGTGTGTGTGTGTGTGTGTGTACTCACCTAATTGTACTCACCTAATTGTGCTTGCGGGGGTTGAGCTCTGGCTCTTTGGTCCCGCCTCTCAACCGTCAATCAACTGGTGTACAGATTCCTGAGCCTATTGGGCTCTATCATATCTACATTTGAAACTGTGTATGGAGTCAGCCTCCACCACATCACTTCCTAATGCATTCCATTTACTAACTACTCTGACACTGAAAAAGTTCTTTCTAACGTCTCTGTGGCTCATTTGGGTACTCAGCTTCCACCTGTGTCCCCTTGTTCGCGTCCCACCAGTGTTGAATAGTTCATCCTTGTTTACCCGGTCGATTCCCCTGAGGATTTTGTAGGTTGTGATCATGTCCCCCCTTACTCTTCTGTCTTCCAGTGTCGTGAGGTGCATTTCCCGCAGCCTTTCCTCATAACTCATGCCTCTTAGTTCTGGGACTAGTCTAGTAGCATACCTTTGGACTTTTTCCAGCTTCGTCTTGTGCTTGACAAGGTACGGGCTCCATGCTGGGGCCGCATACTCCAGGATTGGTCTTACATATGTGGTGTACAAGATTCTGAATGATTCCTTACACAGGTTCCTGAACGCCGTTCTGATGTTAGCCAGCCTCGCATATGCCGCAGACGTTATTCTCTTTATGTGGGCTTCAGGAGACAGGTTTGGTGTGATATCAACTCCTAGATCTTTCTCTCTGTCTGTTTCATTAAGTACTTCATCTCCTATTCTGTATCCTGTGCCTGGCCTCCTGTTTCCACTTCCTAGTTTCATTACTTTGCATTTACTCGGGTTGAACTTCAACAGCCATTTGTTGGACCATTCACTCAGTCTATCCAGGTCATCTTGTAGCCTCCTACTATCATCCTCTGTTTCAATCCTCCTCATAATTTTTGCATCGTCGGCAAACATTGAGAGGAACGAATCTATACCCTCTGGGAGATCATTTACATATACCAGAAACAGTATAGGTCCAAGGACTGACCCCTGCGGGACTCCACTTGTGACGTCTCGCCAATCTGAGACCTCACCCCTCACACAGACTCGTTGTCTCCTGTTGCTTAGGTATTCCTCTATCCACCGGAGTACCTTCCCTCTCACTCCAGCCTGCATCTCCAACTTTCGCACTAGCCTCTTGTGTGGCACTGTATCAAAGGCTTTCTGACAATCCAAAAATATGCAGTCTGCCCACCCTTCTCTTTCTTGCCTTATTTTTGTTGCCTGGTCGTAGAATTCAAGTAACCCTGTGAGGCAGGACCTGCCATCCCTGAACCCATGTTGATGCTGTGTTACAAAGTTCCTTCGCTCCAAATGCTCCACTAGTTTTTTTCGCACAATCTTCTCCATCAGCTTGCATGGTATGCAGGTTAGGGACACTGGCCTGTAGTTCAGTGCCTCCTGTCTATCCCCTTTCTTGTATATCGGGACTAAGTTAGCTGCTTTCCAAATATCTGGCAGTTCCCCTGTTGCCAGTGATTTGTTATACACTATGGAGAGTGGTAGGCTCAGTTCTCTTGCTCCTTCCTTTAGAACCCAAGGGGAGATTCCATCTGGGCCTATAGCCTTTGTCACGTCCAACTCTAGTAAACACTTCCTTACTTCCCCACTGGTAATCTCAAACTCTTCCAGTGGTTCCTGGTTAGCTATTCCCTCACTTACCTCTGGAATTTCTCCTTGTTCTAAGGTGAAGACCTCCTGGAATTTCTTATTCAATTCCTCACACACTTCCTTGTCATTTGTAGTGAATCCTTCCGCCCCTATCCTTAATCTCATAACCTGTTCCTTTACTGTTGTTTTTCTCCTAATGTGGCTATGCAACAATTTAGGCTGAGTCTTTGCCTTGCTTGCGATGTCATTTTCGTATTGTCTTTCTGCCTCTCTTCTCATCCTGACATATTCATTCCTGGCATTCTGGTATCTTTCTCTGCTCTCCAGTGTCCTGTTATTCCTATAGTTTCTCCATGCCCTTTTACTTTGCTGCTTAGCTAGCCTACATCTTTGATTAAACCATGGGTTTCTCATCTTCATTTCTCTGTTTTCCTTTTGGACTGGGACAAACTTGTTCGCTGCGTCCTTGCACTTCTGCGTGATGTAATCCATCATATATTGGGCCGTCTTTCCCCTGAGCTCTGTTTCCCATGCTATATCTGTTAGGAATTTTCTTATCCCCTCATAGTTTCCCTTTCGGTATGCTAACCTTTTGGTTTCGGTATCCCTCCTCGAGTTCAATAACCCTTCTTCAATCAAGTACTCAAACACCAGTACACTGTGGTCGCTCATTCCTACTGGGTCCTCAAAACCGATTTCTCTTATGTCGGAGTCGTTCAGAGTGAAGACTAGGTCGAGTCTCGCTGGTTCGTCATTGCCTCTCATCCTTGTGGGTTCTCCGACATGCTGGGTTAAAAAGTTGCTTGTCACCACCTCCAATAGTTTGGCTCTCCACGTATCCTCGCCTCCATGCGGTTCCTTGTTCTCCCAGTCAATCTTTCCGTGATTGAAGTCGCCCATGATGAGCAGGTGGGATCTATTTCTACAGGCAGCAGAGGCTGCCCTCTCAATTATAGTGTTAACTGCCTTGTTGTTGTTTTCATACTCTTGACTGGGTCTCCTGTCATTTGGTGGAGGGTTGTATATTACTGCTACTACTATTCTTGGTCCTCCCATTGTTATGGTGCCTGCTATGTAGTCTCTGAACTCCTCACAGCCCGGGATGGCCATCTCCTTAAAACTCCATTCCCTTCTCATGAGTAGGGCCACTCCGCCTCCTCCTCTACCTTCCCTCTCTTTCCTTATTACTGTATACTCCTGGGGAAACACGGCATTCGTTATGATTCCAGAGAGTTTTGTTTCAGTGAGTCCGATTACATCTGGGTTAACTTCTTGTGCTCTTTCCCTTAGTTCACTTGTCTTGCTTGTGATCCCATCTATGTTCGAGTACATCACCCTGAAACTGACTCTCTTCTGCTTCTTTTCTGGGGGGGACCTTTGGGATCTGGGGTGAGTGGGAGCTGGGGGGACCTGGCACGGGGGGATTGGTGGAGGAGGGAGGGCTTGGGGTGGTGGGGGAGAGGGGGAGGGTACAGGGGGTGGATAAGAGGGGGAGGGTACAGGGGGTGGATAAGAGGGGGAGGGTACAGGGGGTGGGTAAGAGAGGGAGGGTTGGGGAAGCATGGGGGGGAGGAGAGGCTGTGGGGGATAGGGGAGATGGGGGGGCTTGGGGGGAGAGAAAAGGGTGGAGGGCTTGGGGGGCGTGGGGGAAAAGGGAGGGCTGAGGTGGGTGAGGAAGAGGGGAGGGTTTAGGGGAGTGGGGGAGAGGGGAAGACTTAGGTGGGGTGGGGGAGAGTGGGGGGCTTAGGGGGGAGGGGGGGAAGGGAGGGCATGGGGGTGGGAGAGACGGGAAGGCATGTGGGAGAAGGGAGGGCATGGGGGATGGGGGGAAGGGAGGTCCTGGGGAGAGGGGTGAGGGGAAGAAGGGGGTGAGTGGGGGGAGGGGGGTGGGTGGGGGGAGGGTGCCCTAGGTGGGTACTTAGTGGGGGGCTGACAGGGGATGGGGCAGGTTGGGTGTCTGTTGGGTAGAATTTGGGGGTGGTGCCCCAATCCCTGTGGCTGTTGCACTGTTTGAGGAGGGTTCTCCACTTCGCTCTGGGATTGTAGGGTTCTGGGTTGTGGTACTCTGATTTCCTTCTCTCTCCCTGCGCTCCTTCCTCGCGTCTGCTGTCCGTATTCTCTCTTCCCTTGTCATATCCCTCTGCAGGAATATTTTCTTGAACTTCTCTACACCTTTTAGACAACACTTCCTTGCTAGCAGTTCCTCTTTCGCGATTTCGCTCATGAAAACCACCTTTATCATTCGGTCTCTGTCCTTGTTGTACTTTCCAAGCCTGAAAACCTTTTCAACATTTCGCTCAGCTCCCTCCATCCTTACCTCTTTAAGGATCTCTTTAATCATGTTTTTGTCCTTGTCTCTCCGCTCCTTTGGTCTGGTCCCTGTTTGTTCTTCAATGCCTGCTACTACTACTGCTCTATTTCTCTCTATCAGCCGGCTAGTACATCTAGCTGCTTCCTGAGGGGAAGCCACTTCCGTGGCAACTTCCTTAACCGCAGACCTAGCTTCAGGGCTCTTTTTAAGCATTTCAGCAAATGAGATCTGGGTTGTGGTGGTCCCCTCCACAGTAGCATTCCCATCTCCCTGGGGTACGGTTTGTGCCTGGTATTGTGGAAGAGTCTCCTTTAGGTATCTTATCTCCTCCTTTGCTGCCCTTAAATCATCTTGCAGGTTGGCTACTGTCTCCCTCATTACCCTCAGTCCTTCACTGAATTCATTCTGCATTTGCTGGAGTACTTCCTTCATCCAGGCTTCCTGCTCCATCCCATCCTCTGTGTTTGTTCCAGTTGTGAATGTCCTGCGTTTGGCAGTCAGAGTTCGTCTCCCTTCCATGATTTCCCTATGAGTGTGTGTGTGAGAGAGAGAGAGAGAGAGAGAGAGAGAGAGAGAGAGAGAGAGAGAGAGAGAGAGAGAGAGAGAGAGAGAGAGAGAGAGAGAGAGAGAGAGAGAGAGAGAGAGAGAGAGAGAGAGAGAGAGAGGGAGGGAGAGAGAGGGGGGGAGGAAGAGAGAGAGGGGGAGGAAGATAGAGAGGGTGGGAGCGAGAGAGGGGAGGGAGAGAGAGAGGGGAGGGAGAGAGAGAGGGGAGGGAGAGAGGGGGTGAGGGAGAGAGAGGGGGAGGGGGAGAGAGAGAGGGGGGGAGAGAGAGAGAGGGGGAGGGGGGGAGAGAGAGCGGGAGGGGGAGAGAGAGAGGGGGAGGGGGAGAGAGAGGGGGGAGGGGTAGAGAGAGGGGGGAGGGGTAGAGAGAGGGGGGAGGGGGAGAGAGAGGGGGGGAGAGAGAGGGGGGAGGGAGAGAGAGGGGGAGAGGGAGAGAGAGGGAGAGAGGGGGAGAGGGAGAGAGAAGGGGAGAGGGAGGGAGAGGGGGAGAGGGAGAGAGAGGGGGAGAGGGAGAGAGAGGGGGAGAGGGAGAGAAAGGGGGAGGGAGAGAGAGAGAGAGAGAAAGGGGGAGGGAGGGAGAGAGAGAGAGAGAGAGAGAGAGAGAGAGAGAGAGAGAGAGAGAGAGAGAGAGAGAGAGAGAGAGAGAGAGAGAGAGAGAGAGAGAGAGAGAGAGAGAGAGAGAGAGAGAGAGAGAGAGAGAGAGAGAGAGAGAGAGAGAGAGAGAGACAGGGGGAGAGAGAGAGAGAGAGAGGAGGTGTGTGAGTATATGGGGAGAGGTGGAAGGTGGAAGTGAGGGAGGGGGATGGAGAGGGGGGATGGGGGGGGAGGGGGGAGGGGGGATGTGTATGTGTGTGTGTGTGTGTGTGTGTGTGTGTGTGTGTGTGTGTGTGTGTGTGTGTTGTACCTAATAGCCAGAACGCAGTTCTTGGCCTACTATGCAAGGCCCAATTTGCTAAAAAGCCAAGTTTTTCAGAATTTATATATTTTCAAATTTTTCTCTTATGAAATGATAAATCTGCCCATTTCATTATGTATAAGTTATTTTGTTTAAATTTGAGTTTAAACTAACGTTTATATATATGACCGAATCTAACCAACCCTTCCTAATCTAACCTAACCTATCTAAACCTAACCTAAACTAACACAACTACGTCAATAATTTATGTTCCTAATATAGTATAATAATAATAATTCAAATAAACTAATTGGAAACAATTTATTGAAAATAATAAAAAAAATCACTCGGCCTATTAGGCAAATCGGGCCTTGTATAGTAGGCCGAGAAGTGTGTTCTGGCTACTAGGTACGACATATATATATATATATATATATATATATATATATATATATATATATATATATATATATATATATATATATATATATAGATAGATAGATAGATAGATAGATAGATAGATAGATAGATAGATAGATAGACATCATTAAGTATGTGTTAGGCACTAATGTTTGCAAGTGGCGTCAGGGACTGTTGTTCTGCACTGGGGAGACGGTGAAGGCACCGCTGGAGCTGCTGCGGTGCTGGCTCCACGAGACCCAGCGAGTGTACGGCGACCGCCTCCTGTCACCAAGAAGATATTTGAGGTAGGTCCTCGTGAAGGCATAACAAATAATGCTGGAACAACAAACTAAAAATAATGCAAGTTTTAATTATTAAATTTATTTCAATTTTAATGCAAATGGCCTATTTCAATTTATATTAATGGTTTCGCTTTTACTTGCTACTCAAAATCTTCCATGTAATTTTAAGAATTTTATTTGAATACGAATTGTAGGAACCTTTTAGTTTGGAAAAGCAAGCCTTTTATCCTTTAGTTAGGCCCTAAACGTTATGACGAGAAGCATACAGGTAAGGTTCATGAGAATTCTTGTTTCATAATAGTAATGGAAGAGGAATATAAACTTTCCTTCAGAGAAATATTGTTATGAAATTATTAATTGCATGACTTATTAGAAAGGAATGCAAATATTTTGTGTACAAAGAATAATATTTTGAGTCGCATTGAGTAGAAAAAAAGAGCATGCATGCTAGTTGATATGAAGTATTTTTTTCATAGACTTGCAACATAGGTTTGTTACAGAATTTGTATAATACACAGTATCAGTAAAGAGTCAAGTGGACAACATAATTAGCAACCTGTAATTTTTTCTCTAGAATTACTCTCATTTTTTAATCCCTTTTTCCCGTCCAAGAGCGACGATGAAGAGAAAGAGATGGTGATAGAGGTATCTATTTTTGTGTACTACTGGTAACGCTTCCTAGCTGAGGAGAGCTGCTGAAGTCTCCTAGGAGCTTCGCACTCCTACCTGCTGTACTTTAGGAGCCTCCAAGCCTGCACTCTCCTTCTGTGGTTCATCTTTGCTTTGCTTTAAATGTCATAAATTTACCTATACTCGACAAAAAAAAACTGTTAAAATTCTTTTAAAAAGGTATTTTAGCATGTATAACACTGCACTGTAGCAGATTTATATATATATATATATATATATATATATATATATATATATATATATATATATATATATATATATATATGTATATATATATATATATATATATATATATATATATATATATATATATATACATATATATATATATATATATATATATATATATATATATATATATATATATATAATCCCCATTAAACAGCATGGATATATAATTATGATAATATAAATTATAAATAACGAATATTTATTAAATATGACATATTAGATTTCTTCCATAAATAACTGGAAGCTACAATTAGCATTTTCCTAAAATGGTTCGCGACACCATTGTTCCGCCATTATTTCCTAAATAAGTATATATATAATTATATATATAATATATGCAATTTGACGATCACGAAACACTGATCATTTGTATGTGGAAAATCCACAGAGAAACTGAAAAAAAAGATGAACGTTTCGGCCGATCAAGGCCGTTGTCAACACCAGACCAACACCGTTGTCTGGTGTTGACAACGGCCTTGATCGGCCGAAACGTTCATCTTTCTTTTCCGTTTCTCTGTGGATTTTCTGCATATAAAATAAGTATATAGTATATATATATAAATATATATATATATATATATATATATATATATATATATATATATATATATATATATATATATATATATATATATATATATATATATATATATGTCGTACCTAGTAGCCAGAACTCACTTCTCAGCCTACTATTCAAGGCCCGATTTGCCTAATAAGCCAAGTTTTCCTGAATTAATATATTTACTATAATTTTTTTCTTATGAAATGATAAAGCAACCCTTTTCTCTATGTATAAGGTCAATTTTTTTTTATTGGAGTTAAAATTAACGTAGATATATGACCGAACCTAACCAACCCTACCTAACCTAACCTAACCTATATTTATAGGTAAGGTTAGGTTAGGTAGCCAAAAAAAGCTAGGTTAGGTTAGGTTAGGTAGGTTAGGTAGACGAAAAAACATTAATTCATGAAAACTTGGCTTATTAGGCAAATCGGGCCTTGAATAGTAGGCTGAGAAGTGCGTTCTGGCTATTAGGTACGACATATATATATATATATATATATATATATATATATATATATATATATATATATATATATATATATATATATATATATATATATATATATATATATATATATATATATATGTCGTACCTAGTAGCCAGAACGCACTTGTCAGCCTACTATGCAAGGCCAAATTTGCCTAATAAGCCAAGTTTTCCTGAATTAATATATTTTCTCAAATTCTTTTCTTATGAAAAGATAAAGCTACCCATTTCATTATGTATGAGGTCAATTTTTTTTATTGTAGTTAAAATTAACGTAGATATATGACCGAACCTAACCAACCCTACCTAACCTAACCTAACCTATCTTTATAGGTTAGGTTAGGTTAGGTAGCCAAAAAAGTTAGGTTAGGTAGGTTAGGTCGTCGAAAAACAATTAATTCATGAAAACTTGGCTTATTATGCAAATCGGGCCTTGCATAGTAGGCTGAGAAGTGCGTTCTGGCTACTAGGTACGACATATATATATATATATATATATATATATATATATATATATATATATATATATATATATATATATATATATATATATATATATATATATATATATATATACATATATATATATATATATATATATATATATATATATATATATATATATATATATTATTAAATATGACCAAAAAAAGTAAGATTAATAATTCTAACACGAATTTTCTCAATCTTTCGTACATTTCTTTTCACTGTTGGAGGTAATTCAAAAATCAATTCTCCAAAATTCATTTTTATTTCTAGTCTGACGCGACACTTGAGCGCGTTTCGTAAAACTTATTACATTTTCAAAGACTTTAGTTAACACATACACAACTGAATAGAACTTACACATCTCCTCTTGACATACCAGAAAATATCCCAAGGAAACTACTCCAAGCTTGTACTAAAGAGGCACCCTTCTTGAGCCCGGATGGGCACATGTATAAGCAAGTAGATGGGGTCGCCATGGGTTCTCCCCTAGGTGTCCTGTTTGCAAACTTCTACATGGGTACCATCGAGCAAAAAGTCTTTGTCGACATGAACATGAAACCAGCCATATACTGCAGGTATGTTGACGACATTTTTACACAGGTACCTGATGTCAGACATCTGCAGGAGTTGAAGGAGGCATTTGAGCAGAGTTCCGTGCTGCATTTCACTTACGAGATGGAAAAGGATGGGAAGCTGCCCTTTCTAGAAGTAACAGTCATGGAAAAGAGCGGAGGTTTCCACACTGCAGTCTACACTAAGGAAACGAACATAGGAATGTGCCTAAATGCCAAAAGCTACTGCCCAGATAGGTACAAGAGGAGTGTTGTTAACGCATATGTCGACCGTGCTCTCAGCCACAGCTCAGAATGGAAGCAAGTCGACGAAGAACTCTGTAGGGTAAGGCAGGTCCTAGTCAACAACGGCTTCTCCAATGGTTTCGTCGAAGAAATCATAAGAAGGAAAGTGAAACGCCATGCAACCTCTGAAGAGACAACCAACACAACACCTATACCCCCTATTAGACTATTTTACAGGAATTTCTTTTCCACAGCTCATAAAACGGAGGAAAGGGTCCTGAAAGATATTGTTAATAGAAACGTTATCCCTACAGACAAAAATCAGAGGATACAACTGACGATTTACTATAAAACCAGAAAAACGGCCAGCCTACTCATGAGAAACTCTCCAGACACAAAACAGAACGCTTTAAAAGAGACTAACATCGTCTATGCTTTCAAATGCCCTCTTGGGGACTGTAAGCTGCAAAAAACCCAGTATATAGGCAAGACAACAACATCTCTTTCTAGGCGTTTAACGATGCATAAGCAACAGGGCTCCATTAAGGAACATATAATCTCTTCCCACAACCAAACCATCGCCAGAGAAATCCTAGTAAACAACACAGAAATCATCGATAGATACAGCGATAGCAGGCGGCTTGACGTTTGCGAGGCATTACACATCAAAAAGTCAACACCAGCAATCAACAGCCAATTAATGCACAACTATATTCTACCCACCTCAAGACTCCGCTCCAATATAGAAGCATCAAGAAATATAGACCAATAGGCTTTCTGCAATCACTTCTATTCAATACCCTTTGTTTCATGTTCTGGCTTGTGTTGATGAAATTAATACCTTATTAAATACCACCTCACCCCATCCACGTGACTCAAATGTAGATATAAACAAAATCGGAGATGTGTAAGTTCTATTCATTTGTGTATGTGTTAACTAAAGTCTTTGAAAATGTAATAAGTTTTACGAAACGCGCTCAAGTGTCGCGTCAGACTAGAAATAAAAATGAATTTTGGAGAATTGATTTTTGAATTACCTCCAACAGTGAAAAGAAATGTACGAAAGATTGAGAAAATTCGTGTTAGAATTATTAATCTTACTTTTTCGGTCATATTTAATAATATATGTCTACAGGAAAGACTGCTACCAAAATATACTAATATATATATATATATAATTATTTATTTATTTATTTATCGAACTGAACACAGTAGCATCAGTGCAATTTGAAATTTCCTTAAATATTTTTCATTACACCCATACTTTCTTCCGTCTAGAGGGGAAAGAAACATTAGGTCTCTCAGTCATTCCGTTTCATTTCAACGTTTAGTCATTAATGTGACATTTCAGAATTATACACACTTGGTACATTTCAAATCAAAACATAATGCATGGGCTCACCTCGCTCTCTCATTCCTTCAAGGGCATGAGCGAGTAACTATAGGAGAGTCATCACATAGGGAAATGTTCCGTGTCAAGTTCGTCTGTGTTAATCAATGGGGCAAATTGACTAATATATATGGTATTAAATGTTAGCAGATTCCTAAGGTCACTGGTCCATATGATGATCATAAACCCTGTCGATTTAGGATGGTGCTATTTATATGTAAATACTTTTGTGTTATTCCACTGAGCAACCACTGTGCAGTATTAAAGATTATGAGGCAGCCACTGATGTCGTTGTCCAGATATTCCTCATCCTCAGATATTCTATTGCAATAACTTAAAGTTCCCAATAATCTGCATAATTGCTAATGACCCCTTTAGTCATATTCACTAACTGTTAATTATATCTAACAAGTTCCCAAGGTTTCCAAGAAGCACTCAGGATAGCCGAAAGTAGCGAGCAAGCTTCACATCAAACCAATCGATGATCAACTCGCCTAATAAGGAAGCAAACAGGGTCTAAACCAAGGTCGGGTGGACGTAGATATAACACGATACAGACACAGCATCGTCATCCCCTGTGCCCAGTGTATACGACACCATCTTCTTCTTGAGTTTATCTTGAGTTGATTTCGGGGCTTAGCGTACCCGCGGCCCGGTCCTCGACCAGGCCTCCTTTTTGTTACACACCCCCAGAAAGCAGCCCGTAGTACCTGTCTAACTCCCAGGTACCTATTTTCTGCTAGGTAACAATGGCATCAGGGTGAAAGAAACTTTTTGCCCATTTGTCTCTGCTTCCACCAGGGATCGAACCCGGAACCTCATTACTACGAATCCGGAGCACTGTCTACTCAGCTGTCAGGCACTATAGCCAGTGCTGCTGGAAACTTTTTGTTCAATTAGGTGAATCTAGAACAACAACAACAACAACTACAGAGCATCGTCCATTACGGGCAACTCATGCCACCTCTTGGGTTCCTTAATCTTCATCAATCAATGAGAATCCAGTTACAGCCCCGCTCCTGTGCCAGATAAGTCCACTACGGGCTCACTATAGCCTGTGTTACTTGTGTTATGATCCCAGGCAACCGAAAAACGGGTCTCCCCTTTGAGAATTATTCTATCAAGCCTGACCTGACTAGAAGGTCTAGGAAATATAGAGGTGATAACACAGATGTAAAATAGTTGGTTGGATTTGATAAACAATTTGAGATTATGGGCAGTAAATAAGAAAAAGATAAATGACTGGTTAGGAGATGTGGATAATTTGCTGGAGGTGTGAGGCTCGCTTAGAGTGGAGCATAAGTCACTTGAGTACCAGACTTTGCGAGGGGAAGCTGCGCTGTGTGAGCTCCTGTCAGAAAGGAACCCTAGTGATATATCTCCAAGAGAAAGGAAGTGTGTAGACGTTCCAGCTGTGGAATCGAGCTGGGAACGTTGTGGTCTCAAGTCCTGGACGGAGAGGAGAGAGTATTAAGCCACCCAGAGACATTTTCGTGGGCCATGGGAGCACCCTGATCAGACGCTGTCAGAGGGATAGCCCTCGACTAGACAATCTGTGGTAAGCACGATTTTAAGCCAGTCTATAGTGATTACTTATAGTTGGCCGTGTGCCCAGTGACAGTAGCCATGTTTATTGACAAGTTAGACATGTTCTGGTAAGGCAGGAAGCCTAAATAAGAGGACGGAGATGAGAGAGACAGCTGGAGGGACGAGCAGCATGTCCTCTCCCGTCGACGACTGGTGGCGGAGGATCCTCCCAGAGTGAGGAGGGCCGCCTGGCCGTGCGGAGCATGGACCAGCCCAAACGGGGGGAGTCCACTCTCACAGTATGTAGAGAGCAGATAGATGTTGGAGGCAAACATATTGTGTGGTTATTTTTGTTTATGTGTTTAAGGGGAAACGTTTTTATTGGAGTGTCAATGGGTTGCAGGTTTGTCTTTGGGGAAGAAGTCGCTGAGAGCTTTGAAGCCAGCACATAGGGAGTAGTTGATGAGACTCCAAGGTAGTGGAAGAGTAGGACCTCGAGCTGTGGGGAGAAGCAGTGAAGAGGAGTGTCACGTGCTTCTATAATACCAGTGGCAAAACTCCAGTTCTGTTCAAGGAAACTTCATGGTGTAGCAGCCAGGAGAGCTGTGGAGGACCCTAGCAGAAGTAGTGAAGCACCGTAGTTGTTCAAGGAAGACTTCATGGTGTAGCAGCCAAGAAGTGCTGCAGAGGATCCTGGTAGATGTGGTGTTGTGTGTTACTGAGGAAGTCTTAGTTGTAGGGTTGATATAAAGCCATTGCTTGGTTATTAACTTTAATACTTAAACTGATACATGACTAGTAGCTACCAAGCATGGCGGGCGTCCTGTACGCTCTCTTGTTTACCTCCCTCTCGCCTCTGACTCGCAGCACATAGAAAACGGATGGTACCGTTTTCTGTGAACATGACAGTAGATAAACCCGGAAGATCCTGAAGAGATCAGGGTAGTGAGCTTCCAGATGTGGAAGGGAAGTTCTGGTTGATTACTTGTAGGGAGTTGGTAGAGTGTTTGGTTGTCATTAGCGTGCAAGACGCAGTGAAAGGTGAGTGATTGTTTACCATTTTTGTGCCAAGGAGTACTTATACTGAAGTATAGAGTTACAGTCGTAGGCTGGATTACCTGCAGATGTATGTGTTCTAGGACTGATAGGGTGATCGATTGATCATTGTTGTGTATCAAGGAGCATTTATAATAATATTTATGTTATCGCATTCATACGCTGATTTTCCTTGCACATGTTCACAGATATATATTCCCTTGCTGATAGTTCAACATTGTGTTATAAGACTTGATCTACTTGAGGAGGTTGGTAGTATTAGGTGGTGAATCCGGAGATAGGATACCACTTGATAAGCTGATGATAGAGTTCTGATGGTGTTGGAGTGCTACCTGACTGAAATAGTATAGAGTGTAGGATTCATTATTATTATCATATGCGTGTATGTATTGTGCTTTGTCCAGTAAATGTATTCAAATTTGCTGGTGTTTTCCCTTGTCCCAGTGAGGCTTCCTAGGAAGTAGGAAAGAAGGGGAGAGAGAGAGAGAAAGAACCAAGAACCACCGTTGTGGACAGGGTAGAAGGTAATACTAATAAGTCAAAGGGGATTGAGGAGATCATATCACATAAGGAGAGAGTGGGGAGTCACAGCGGCTCGAGTGGGTGTGTGCACGCAACAACGAGGCTAAGTATTGGAGCCGCATCCCCTAAACGTGTGACATTGAGCTCCTCTCCAAGAGCCCGAAGAGCCCAGTGTGATCTCCTGGTAAAGTATAAACACTCTATCGAGCTGTGGGTTGGGTTGTCCAGAAAGAAGGATCAACAACAACGACAACACCAACCCACACTACATTTGGAACTTTTGTTCCGAGTAACTGAATCTAAAACAACAAGAACAACACAGCATCGTCCACATTCTCGCTCGAGCTGAGCTAGAAAACACACACCTTTGTGCCACTGCGACCTACGTCGAGGGGGTGGCTCCCAGACTGGTGTGCTGTGTCTGCCTCCTTCACTCCTCCTGCCACTACGACCCTCGTCGATGGGGTGGCCATAGAGACAACCTTCAGCTTCAGTGGAGACTGCCAATATGATCTACAAGGTCAAGGTCACACTCCAAGAAGACCAGCCGCTCCCGCTACGGCAGTTATTGCAGAAAATATCATAAATCGCAGTAGTCACTCCAGTGAACATCCGGACTAATGGAGAGGGAGCTGCGCTCCTGTTCACCAGCACAGCTCTGGAAAAGCTCATCACTGCACAGCATTTGTCTGCCCTGTGAAAAGAGGCCATCATATTTACCCCATCACGACAGTATTCCTCCTACCGGACCATCTTCGCCTGGATACTCGGCTCCTACAGAAGATTACAGACGGACGAACTCGTGAAGAGCATCAACGACGAAAACGCGGCCATGGCGGTAGTCACAGCACACTTCATAATAAACGATGAAGCTCGTCGGACGTTCCTGAAGGTGATTCTCTCCACGGCTATTGCTGCCACTTTCGCGGTAGAAATGGATACAGATGCCATGGCATCTCCATTACCCCAGACCTAGTGCAGAGAGAACGCTTATTTCAGCAGTGCCAGTGCTACTGCTGCTACATGTATGATCACTTTACTCAGAAATGTCAGCAGACCACCGACAGATGCATCTTATGCGCGAGGAAGCACAACTACACGACCTGTACGCAGACCACACGACAATGCATCAACTGTAGGGAAGCCCACACCGCCATCTCTCATAAATTCCAAGGCAAACAAGCTGAAATGAAAAAGATGGCAGACGCCAGACCCACCCATACATGCCAAGACAGGACATTTAAAATAGAGCCAATGGAGTTCCCTGCACTACCAGGCACAACAAACGCCACGTCACAACCTACCCAACAGGCACCTGTACGGTTGGCCACAAAGACAAGTATTCTGCCTGCTCTCATCCGACTAGCCTAGAGGATCGCTGGCACTGACATGCACAGATTTGTAGTTACACTCATCGCGCTACTAGATGCCAACGGCCTCCCAAACATGGTAGTTTCTGACACACTCCTCGTGGCAAAACACGCTGTTATTACTACTACGATCAAGGCGACTTCAAATGCAGCCATCCAGACGGACGACTCAGGTGCGAACCGTGCAACCGACCCTTCACCAGAGGAGGACCACATGCTGGAATCCTCCCACACTTCAGCTGACACTGGGGCAACAAGGAACAATGACGACGACAAGTCCGGCGCCTTAGCACCCCTCACCAGTAGTTGGCCCCTGCTTCATAGTCTACACAGACGACCCGACTCAACACTGTTTGACGACGAAAGCAAGATGATTGCCCATCACTGCAACAAGACTATCGACGGAAAAGAAACTATGCAATACCCATGTACGTCGATGCAGAAACCATGCAGTACTGCAGCGACCTCGTAATAATATGCAATGAATTCTACGACCCCGAGTACTACAAGACCTCCGCCGACGGACAGCCGGAATTCGACAACGACCTGTTGGCGGCACAACGAAGAAGCGCCAGATTTAGCTGAGGATAACAGACGAAACGCGACGAATCCATCCAAAAGTCATCTGCTTGAACAGCCAAGCCTCCTGCAGGACATAAACCCCATTCATTCCCTGATCTACAGTATCAGCTACTGGTACTGGTAATGGCTTCAAACAGCCTCCATTTATGAGCTAATCATGCCAGTGTCATCTCTTGGGTGACTTAATCTTTATCAATCAATCAATCAAAGCATCTCCAGTTTAGTTACAACTCTCACAAGCCTTGCTACATCGCAGACAGTCAATTCCTACTATTCATATTCCAGCTCTCTACTCTCATTCTCATTTAAACTCTGCTCTCGCCCTGCTTCGAGCTCTCCACCACTGGCCGCCTGCATAACACCGCCACCAACAGGTAACAAGCATCCTCGCCTCAGTCCATCACGACACCGTCGTAACATTTTTAACATTCATCTGCTTAACCAAAGTGTATTTTAAAATGACATAAAAAGACACAATCCTCTTTTGTCACCCAAAATCTTGTATGTTACACCTCCTTCGAGCAAATTAAGTTAGTAGCGTGCCCAATGCAGCTTTGTTGGGGAGAGCACAGTCTCTAGGATTTCATATTTATTCATACACTACTTTAGTACATTTAAACGTGTCATGGAGACTTAACAAAGTAAACGGTTAGTTACATCCTGTTTCACCTTTTCATCCCTCCCATAAGCTAGGTAAACGTATTTTTATAGTGATCAAGAATGTTTTCTCCTGAGGGCCGTTTATTCTCAGAGTAGTGGTTAATTAGATTCTTATTTACGAATTCGATGTTAAATCTATCCTACAAGGTTCCCTGAAATTTTAGGGTATTATGAAAAATCCAACTAAAAGTCTTAAAAAACGTGACTCTCTCATAGATGCAACAAATGTGGAAATTGGAAGACTTAAATTCGAAAGAGTAATAGTGACAGATTCATTGGCGTTCTTAAGATGAGAGAATCCTTTGGGATCTTACTCTCTCTGGATGGTGAACTTCTGTTCCCTAACATTCCAGCTTTAAATACTATCAGCAGTGCACAGGAGTATATATATCAACAACAGCACCATGTTGCACTCAAGATTCCTTGAGCAACTCACGCAGGGCTTACTTGTGGGCGGGATCCACCGAGGTGCCCAGAGGCAGACTGACAGTGTGGCAATAGGGTCTCAATTATGGGTCTTACTCACCAAGGCATTTCCCCTCCCAGCTCGTTGTCGTCGTGAAGGGGCTTAGTGGGTGGCTATCGGAGTGTGATACTCCATGAGACAGCATATCTTCTGTCTTTCAGAAATCCTATGTTCCTACTGACGTCTTCACTAATTTCGCTAGTTGCTCTTTCCTCTTCCTCGTGTTTCGTTTTTCCTTCCAATCCCTTCTCCTTTCCGATTGTTATTTCCCGACGAATTTTTGTCATTCTTGATTATTCTTTTGATCTTGATTATTCTTTCCGATGACTTTTGTTTTGATGCCGGGTATTTGGGGAGGCACACTCTCTCACCTGTACAACTGTGATACCTGACGTCGAGTGAGGGTACGCCTTTATTGTCAACATTTGCCTTCGTTGATAAGCCCGATCTCGACGGACTGGCGGTTTTTAAGGTAACGATTGCAGGATGTATATCCACGATGCCCCTCTGGGGGGAGGCTGTCTTGTCAGGTGTCGTATCCTCTAATTGTGGCTCCATGGCGAGTATGGAGCTTATTCGGGGATGAAATTTGTACCTGTTCGTTTTTATGACATTCTCTGAATCTTATTTAACTTCTCAGACTAAGCTAAGCTCCCGCTAAGTTGGGCCCTGACCAAGCTGCTTCTCTAACTCTCCCGACTGACTTTCTCTGCCCCTTTCCACCTCTGTGACAGGGTCGAGTCCTAAGCCCCCTGTGGTGACCTCATCATCACCTGACATGGCTCCGTCTCTCGTAGTAACAATTGCGTCTTTTACTTCTTCTCCTACTGGGGGTGCTCGGTGCTGTCACCACCTCACTCGCCTGATTCCTTCCCAATCTACTACATTCCAGGCTTTGTTTTGGTCCTGCTACGTAGACTAACTATTTTGATCCCAGTCATGTTGCTCCTACTCGTCCTGATGATTTATTCCTCCATAAACACCTTGTTGATTTAGTGAATACATTTATCACTTTTAGCCCCACCCATACTGGTACACGTGTTGTTGCAGCGCCCTCTCAGGCAGCGACTGGCAGCTTGACTTCGTTGTCCTGCATTTGAGAGACCCCTGTTCGGATCTCCAAAAATGCCCCCACCGCTGCCACCATTGTAACACGGGTTGGTATAGGCTCTACTCTGTCCTCTACCCTGCCCGTGAATATGCTTACTGAAACTTAAACCGAATTCTAAAGAACCCCAGAGCATACTCTAGCAGATTCCCACGCCACGTGGTCTAAGCCGTTCGATCGACTAAGCTTCTACAGACACGTGACGCCGTACTAGATTTTCTAGCAAACTCAAGGGATCCATCTACGTCGCCACCGCCAGACCATTAACCAGAAGCGTCAATTAATCGGGGTCTGGACCCATTAATCAATCATTAAAACCTTGGGGCTTGATCCCCAAATTACTTGGAAAAGGGGGGAAGAATCTACGTTAAGTGTGGGAATTATAGCAAGCAAAGGGATAAATGAACATAAATTTTGTTAGGCTTCCGGCCCAACACTCAGACTCGTGGAGACCACGTGACAAAGGACATAGACACATTCAAATGGAAATAATTAAATGCAGGAACAAGCTAATTATTTATTAAGCCAAAGTCTAAACAACAGCTAAATGAAATATCACTCCCTATACCTTAACACTCCCTATCGAGGCATGAGATGAGCCAATTCCCTATACAAAACTGTAGCAAACTATACCTTTTAATGCGACCAAGTGATGTTAGGCGGATCTCTTTGGAGAGATGGGGTGGATGACCATCTCCAGTTGTTGACCAAGACCACACTGATCCTCTCTATCTCTGCCTTCCTCACAGCTATCAGAGCAAGAGGGGTATTCCTATACCAGGTTTACCAAGATTACTAAGCAGGGTTTAAATGTAACAACTAATCTTTGTTGCACTAGCATACAAAGTTCATAGAAATTTGAGAAATTTTGGAGAAATTATTGTTTAAGAGTATTGCTTACTGCAAGACATTTTTGAATGTGGCAATACAAATATGTGCCAGATGTATATGCAAAATATTTATAACTGCAAACGTTATGACTTTATGACTAAATGATTCTAAGTGACTCTTAGAACTAAACAATCTGCACATAATATGTAAAAATGGTGAGAATCTATCAGAAACTGAATTTTTAGTTAGGTCTCAAATTTGAAATTACTGTTTTAATGATAATTGAAGTTGAAGACATTGACAATGAAAATAGGTAGTTCTAATCAATGAATTTTCATGTACGTTTAATAAACATTGCTGGGAATTCGTACTCGAATATGTGAAAGTTGTTGGTCAATATGAGTTGAAATGAAGTCAAGAAAAAATATCCCCCAAAAACTAAATATAGGTATATGTTAGGGATAACTGTAAGACAGACACTGGGCCCCTTAACTGTCTAACAGTTGGTTAGACATATATATGAATGAGATTGGGTGAATATATATAGGAGCTGCCTCGTATGGGCCAATAGGCCTTCTGCAGTTACATTCATTGTTATGTTCTTATATAAAACACATATATTGCAGTAATTTTATTGCCCATATGAAAGTGATAAGGCCCTCATCTGTCCTGGTCCTCATTCATCAATACAATCTAAATAGACAAGTGAATAGAGTTTGAAATCTGTAAATAAGTCGGCAAAAAAAAATAAAAGTCAAATTTCTGCCACCTGTGGCTGAATAACATGTTCACCAATTTCGTTCCAACTTCACTTGTTTAGTGCCGGATATGCATTCCCCCAAGATGTTGAAGTCACAAGAAAATACACATAGAAACAAAGGAGAAAAACAAAAAAGGGTTGGCAGCTTTTCGTACTAAGGGACATAAGAAGTACTGCCATTGGGCAATGTATTTAAATAATATATAATAAAATACAGCATAATAACATACTAACTTATTATTATGTGTGAAATCTGGTCCTTCAGGTGGCACCAGATATATATCCAATTTGTAGACCGTCCTTACTACTATTTGTCTTCATTGTGCATCGGACAGGTGTTATCAGTACCAGTTGCTGCCCGTGGTGCACGCATTTATTAAAAAAAAATCGTAAGAAATCCATTTCTTAACATATTGGAATAAAATTTTCACGACGCTAATGCCAAATAACGGAATATTTGTTTAAAACATTTCACTATTTTTCAAACTTGGAAAAATACTCCTCATGCACCGGGCCCCTTAAGCATCGGTGATAACTTTCTGGCAACGCAAGGTAGAGGTCGAGGAATGCTTGTTTAAGCACATCGTATCCGGTCACATTGGCAAGAGTACTGAGTGTTAAAGCGGCTTTTCCAGGGAGATGTGCTCGAAGAAGTACTGACCATTTGTTCTTAGGCCACTGTTGCTGGGTGGTAAGAGCTTCGAATGAGGTGAAAAAAAAAGAGTTTTTCTCGGTCTCTTTAAAATGCGGCATCATCTTAATACAGTGTGTGTGTGGGGTCGAAACGTACCGGTAGGTTGGCTTCAGCTTCCTATTGCTGCTGGATATGGATGGTTTTGAGTCCCAGTTCCTGTCCTTCAGTAGTCTAGAGTGAAGGATATCTTTTCTCACTCTACCCGCAGTGCTAATTCAGCTTGTTCATATCTTTGGCATTGTAGCTCAGCTTATTCTTCATTGTGTTGTAATGAGTAGTGTAAAGTGTGACTAGAGCGACGCGCGCCACCTGCCCAGGTGGCACTCTTGAGTGCCAGCTGGACAGGTGAGGCACGTCGCTCTAGTCGCAGCGCGTCACTCTAGTCACATGGGTTTTTTTGGGGGATTTTCCTGGAAGTTTGGCGCGTTTCGGACGCGTATGAGTGTCTGGTGTTATGGTAAGTGGTCAGGAAAGAGAGTAAGTCATGTTGATGGGTGCCAGGTGTTGCGCGTCGTCGTAGTTGCAGCGCGTCGCTCTAGTCACATGGGGTTTTTGGGGGATTTTCCCGGAAGTTTGGCGCGTGTCGGACGCGGTCTTGAGTGTTGGGTGAGCAGGTGTACCGCGTCGCTCTAGTCATAGCACGTTGCTCTAGACACAAAGGGAATTTCTGGGAAGACGTATGAAAATACAAGGATAAGAGTGGAATATGAGGAAGGAGTAAATGAATATGTGTGTGTTTGTCATAGACTTAATCCTGAGTGCTGATAATAGTTTGATGATTGTGAGTAGAGGTACAGGGGATCCAACATAGTGGATATGTTGTTTGGGGAGGGGGGAGGGAGAGGAGAACCCCCATACCTGAGAGGAACGCCTGGACGTCCATTAGCTTCCCCTACAGGAAGTCGTAAGTGGGAGAGGAGGGTAAGAGAGCGAGAGAGCAGCCTCCTGCGGAAGTGGGCCATTCCCTTAAAGGGTTTTCATTGTCTTCAGAGTGGAGATGTTCGTCCCACCACGCTTCCCCATACACTGTGGATTCGTTAAGGAGGCGCGAGGTACATACGTCAGACCCGCACCTGCCAACCCTCAATCACTCCCACCCCTCATCCCCACCCGCTCCCCATACCATCAACCATTGTTCTGTGCAAACCCTTTTAGTATGTGTAAGCTATATCGTAACGTGATCAACATGGTGAGAGCAATAAACGAGGGAAAAGTAAACACATTATATATATAATTTTATTTCTTTTATTAATCACTTAAGCGATTTACAACGATAATAATAATAATAATAATAATAATAATAATAATAAGACTTTCTTCTTGGTGGTTTAGCTAGCAGACAGATGGAGAAAGGCTTTCATTCAGTCCATCGAATCTCTCTCTCTCTCTGTCTCTCTGCCTCTCTCTGTCTCTCTGTCTCTCTAAAGTCCACCACACGTCACTTCACTTAGTAAACTCAGTCAAAGTCCGGAGGTTAGCGTTTACTAAAAGAGAGAAACATTTCACAGCATCACGGAGACGCGATCTTTACATACAAATTATTCTTGTTAGTGTGATCACATCATCCGCTGGCTCAAATAAATATCATTGAAATGTATGCATGTTTACTCAATCTCCATCACCTCTTCGTCCTACAATCACCCATTACTGCTGTGCGGAGCTATCTTGTCAAGGTCGCACCTTCGCGGCGGATTGAGACGTACTCAGATTGACAAGGTAATGGGCTGGCCTTAGCCTCTCCCTGTCCACCCCCACAAACCCATACCCCTACCACCCCCTCCATGGCTGAACCATCACTGCCCCCTTCCCAGACCGGATGTTCTGTTCTAAGCCTTAGTATCATCATAAGCATATATACGATAATATGTAAAACACAATCTTGTTCCTATTATTAAATTGTCTTGTTCATTATCCCGAGTTCAACACTCTCTCTCTCTCTCTCTCTCTCTTAAGACCTACATTATCCAATGTAAACAGTCCGGATGAGCTCTGGGTTAAGTCTGTTTTTCAGTTCTTATAACAAGTCTACTTTTCAGTTCTTATAACATTTGAAAATGTAAGCGTGGTTACTCATTCCGTCTCGTCGCATCTCGTTAGGGACTGACCTTGAATCTTTCCATAGCGCGAGTTTTCACTCATCATCAACCATTAGTAATCGTTCTATCCAACAGAAAAAAACAGAGACTAGTGTTAGCATAATATGTGAAAAAAATAGTTGATTTCAATTCTTAGCTTGTTCTTCACATGTTCAGTGTTCATTCTTGTATTCCCTATGTTCCTTATCATGTCTTCATATTCTCTATAAGTTCATATTCCCTACATGTTCACTCTATTCATCAACTTTTTCTTACATGTTTTCTGTGTTCACCGTATGTTCACTGTGTTCATTCCCCTACTTAACCTCAATTTTTTTTATGTTCTTTGTTTCTTTAAACCAATTTGTTTCTTCCATTCACTAACTAGTTCTTTGTCAAATAATATTATACTGCAATACAGTTCCCTCAACAATTTTAGTCACCAAGTTTTTTTTACAAAACTATGTCAAAGTAATTCTCCTCGTCAACTTAATAGTTCTACCAACCCCGTTCTTAAACAAATCTACACTTTATTCAGTTCCAAATTTACAAAGACAAACCTTTCTTGTAACTTCTTAACTAAAAATCTTTCGCCAATCAACTAAAACATAGTCACTTTCCTCATTTCTCAACTAAACTTATTATCCAATCAACCAAAAAATAGTCAAAGGAATCTTTCCAACGCTGTTCATAACTAAACTTATTCCCTAGTCATCAGAAAAATATCCGTGTTCTTCATGTTTCATTGTCATTTCATAACTAAAATTATCCATCAATCAACAGAAAAAGTCATATTCATCATCATTGTTCCTAACTAAAATTATGTTTTGTCAAGTACGAAAAATAACCAAAGATATCTTTCATCGCTGTTCTTAACTGACATTATACTTTGGGGAGCACAAAAATAGTCTCCCTCCTCATGTTTTGTCTTTTTCCTTAACTACAAGTATTCATCAGTCAAATAAAAAATAGTTACTTCATCATGTTTCCCTGTCATTTCTTAACTGAAATATCACTTCTCTAATCTGAAATAGTCATGTGTAGCTCTTTCCAACACTGTTCTTAACTAAAGTAGCCTTTCATTTTGCTAAAATAGTCATATTCATCATTGTTCCTAACTAAATTATATGTCGTTAAGTAAGAAATATAGTCAAAGACACTCTTCGAGACATCACGGACTTACTCAAAGACATCAAGTTGCACTCAAAGACATCCTTTGAGACATCAAAGACATCCTTTAAGACTTCAAGGGGAACTCTTCGAGATATTAAAAGACACTCTCAAACACTCAAAATTTACTCGCATCCTTAAAGTTATTCTCAGAGTCATCAAAAAGTTAATCTCAGTTCATCAAAATGTTATTCTCTAAGTAACCTTTCGTTCATCAGAGAAACTTTCTAAGACATCTTCGTTCATTAAAGTTATTCTCGGAGCTATCAAAATTAATCTCTAAAACAATAAAAGTTAATCTCAGTCATCAAAGTTGATCTGCAAGATATCTTCGAGACATCAAAGTTACTCTTCATTACATCAAAGACTCATTCAAATACTACTCTTGTTCTCAGAAGTCATTCTCAAAGTCATCACCGATTTTCTCAGTCACCAAAGTTATTCTCTGAGTTAACAAAATACTACTCATGTTCTCAAAAGACATTCTCAAAGTCATCAAAGTTATTCAAAGAACTAACAAAAGTTATTCTCGGAGTCACCTTCGCTCTTCAGAGAAACTTTCCAAAACATCTTTGTTCATCAAAGTTATTCTCGGAGTCATCAAAGGTATTCTCTAACTCACTTTTGGTCATTAAAGTTAATTTCTATGTTATAAAAGTTTGTCTCAGAGACATCTAAAGTTAATCTTAGAGTTATCAAATGTAATCTCTAACTCACTTTTGTTCATCAAAGTTGATCTCAGACTTAACAAGGTAATCTCTAACTCACTCTCGTCATCAAAGTTGTTTCAAAGACATCAAAGTTAATCTCAGAGTTATCCAAAGATATTCTCAATGTCCACAAAGTTATTCCAAGAGACGTCAAAGTTAATCTCAGACATCTTCGTTCATAAAAGTTATTCTCAGAGACATATAAAGTTATCTCTAAGACATCAAAGTTATTCTAAGAGCTATCAAAAGTTATTCTCAGTCATGATATGTTATTCTCTAAGTAACCTTCCGTTCATCAAAGACATTCTCTAAGCCCTCAAAGTTATTCTCTAAGGACAGCAAAGTCATTCTCAGAGTCATCAAAAGTTATTCTCAGACTCACCTTCGTTATTCAAAGAAGCCTTCTGAGGACATCCTCGTTCCACAAAACGGTCCTCAGAGCCATCAAAAAGTTAAATACAGTCATCAAAGTTATTCTCTAAGTAACTTTTCGTTCATCAGAGAAGCTTTCTAAGACATCTTTGTTCATCAAAGTTGTTCTCTAAGACATCAATGTTCTTCTCTAAGACATCAATGTTGTTCTCTAAATCATAAAAGTTAATCTCTAAGGCACCTTCGTCTACTAGAGAAACTTTCCAATCCATCTTCGTTGATCAAAGTTATTCTCAGAATCATCAAAGAGATCTCTAATTCACCTTCGTTCACCAAAAAGTTGTTCTCTAAGACACCTTCGTTCATCAAAGAAACTCTCCGTCCATCATGTTATTCTTTAAGACATCTTCAGTCATAAAATTTCTCTCCAAAATGTAACTAGTTCAGCTTTTCATACCAAACCGGCACTTCTGTTAAAATATATTTTCTTAGTCACTTTTACCCTAAAACAGTTCTCAGAACTACACTGCCCAAATCCTACGTAACCTATCCTCTCCACCCAATGTTACTTAGTTAACGTAACGTTCCTAAACCTAACTTTACCTATCCTAACATGACTTACCTTACATTACCTATCTTACTTAACTTAACCTGCACAACCTAACTTACATAACTTATCTTACCTATCCTAACGTAACCCAACTTGCTTTACCTAACTTAATCTTACATTCCCAAACTGATGTATCCTAACTTATCTAGTCCAACCAGACATGATCTAACTTACATAATTATTCCTGCTTGTCTTTTGTGTTTCGTCAATCATTGTCTCATATTCATTTACTCATTCCAAGGGTTAATTTCTCAAATGGACATTTTTGCATTTCAAGTGTTATTTGTTAAGATTGGGTGTTTAACCATTTCAAAGGATTTTTGTTATATAAGGAATTTACTCGTTTCAAGGGCAAATTTCTCAAATGGTCATTTTTGCAGATCAAGGTTATTTGTTAAAGTTCATCAAGTTGCTCATAAGTTGTATTTATTATGTTTGTTATTATTTATTCTTATTCCCCAACCCCTTAACCTAACCTCTTGTAATCTTAGTGTATTTAGTAGGTTCTATCATATGTTCTTATTCCCCAACCCTTTAACCTAACCTTTCAGATGTAGTTTATTGTGTTTTTTGACGTATTTGTTGAATATATTATCCTTTTCCTAACCTTTCAGATGTAGTTTATTGTGTTTTTGTGTTTGAGAGTGAGGGTGAGAGAATGGAGCATTAAGACTTGAATTTGAGAAAGAAGAGAGTATTGAGCAAATGAGTGAGAGAGAGGGGGAGGAAGAGAGAGAATAAGGGAGAGAGATAGAAAAGGAGGGTTAGAAGGAGTAGGAGAAACAAAGTAAAAGAAGGAAAGAAGGTTAAGTGGGATGGTGGGTTTGGGTAAAAATATACAAAAAGGAGAAACAAAACTACATCTGAAAGGTTAGGAAAAGGATAATATATTCAACAAATACGTCAAAAAACACAATAAACTACATCTGAAAGGTTAGGTTAAAGGGTTGGGGAATAAGAACATATGATAGAACCTACTAAATACACTAAGATTACAAGAGGTTAGGTTAAGGGGTTGGGGAATAAGAATAAATAATAACAAACATAATAAATACAACTTATGAGCAACTTGATGAACTTTAACAAATAAACCCTTGATCTGCAAAAATGACCATTTGAGAAATTTGCCCTTGAAACGAGTAAATTCCCTTATATAACAAAAATCCTTTGAAATGGTTAAACACCCAATCTTAAACAAATAACCACTTGAAATGCAAAAATGTCCATTTGAGAAATTAACCCTTGGAATGAGTAAATGAATATGAGACAATGATTGACGAAACACAAAAGACAAGCAGGAATAATTATGTAAGTTAGATCATGTCTGGTTGGACTAGATAAGTTAGGATACATCAGTTTGGGAATGTAAGATTAAGTTAGGTAAAGCAAGTTGGGTTACGTTAGGATAGGTAAGATAAGTTATGTAAGTTAGGTTGTGCAGGTTAAGTTAAGTAAGATAGGTAATGTAAGGTAAGTCATGTTAGGATAGGTAAAGTTAGGTTTAGGAACGTTACGTTAACTAAGTAACATTGGGTGGAGAGGATAGGTTACGTAGGATTTGGGCAGTGTAGTTCTGAGAACTGTTTTAGGGTAAAGTGATTAAGAAAATATATTTAACAGAAGTGCCGGTTTGGTATGAAAAGCTGAACTAGTTACATTTTGGAGAGAAATTTTATGACTGAAGATGTCTTAAAGAATAACATGATGGACGGAGAGTTCTTTGATGAACGAAGGTGTCTTAGAGAACAACTTTTTGGTGAACGAAGGTGAATTAGAGATCTCTTTGATGATTCTGAGAATAACTTTGATCAACGAAGATGGATTGGAAAGTTTCTCTAGTAGACGAAGGTGCCTTAGAGATTAACTTTTATGATTTAGAGAACAACATTGATGTCTTAGAGAAGAACATTGATGTCTTAGAGAACAACTTTGATGAACAAAGATGTCTTAGAAAGCTTCTCTGATGAACGAAAAGTTACTTAGAGAATAACTTTGATGACTGTATTTAACTTTTTTGATGGCTCTGAGGACCGTTTTGTGGAACGAGGATGTCTCAGAAGGCTTCTTTGAATAACGAAGGTGAGTCTGAGAATAACTTTTGATGACTCTGAGAATGACTTTGCTGTCTTAGAGAATAACTTTAGATGTCTCTGAGAATAACTTTTATGAACGAAGATGTCTGAGATTAACTTTGACGTCTCTTGGAATAACTTTGTGGACATGAGAATATCTTTGGATAACTCTGAGATTAACTTTGATGTCTTTGAAACAACTTTGATGAACGAGAGTGAGTTAGAGATTACCTTTGTTAAGTCTGAGATCAACTTTGATGAACAAAAGTGAGTTAGAGATTACATTTGATAACTCTAAGATTAACTTTAGATGTCTCTGAGACAAACTTTTATAACATAGAAATTAACTTTAATGACCAAAAGTGAGTTAGAGAATACCTTTTGATGACTCCGAGAATAACTTTGATGAACAAAGATGTTTTGGAAAGTTTCTCTGAAGAGCGAAGGTGACTCCGAGAATAACTTTTGTTAGCTCTTTGAATAACTTTGATGACTTTGAGAATGTCTTTTGAGAACATGAGTAGTATTTTGTTAACTCAGAGAATAACTTTGGTGACTCTGAGAAAATCGGTGATGACTCTGAGAATGACTTCTGAGAACAAGAGTAGTATTTGAATGAGTCTTTGATGTAATGAAGAGTAACTTTGATGTCTCGAAGATATCTTGCAGATCAATTTTGATGACCGAGATTAACTTTTATTGTTTTAGAGATTAATTTTGATAGCTCCGAGAATAACTTTAATGAACGATGTCTTAGAAAGTTTCTCTGATGAACGAAAGGTTACTTAGAGAATAACATTTTGATGACTGAGATTAACTTTTTGATGACTCTGAGAATAACTTTAAGGATGCGAGTAAATTTTGAGTGTTTGAGAGTGTCTTTTAATATCTCGAAGAGTTCCCCGTGAAGTCTTAAAGGATGTCTTTGATGTCTCAAAGGATGTCTTTGAGTGCAACTTTGATGTCTTTGAGTAAGTTCGTGATGTCTCGAAGAGTGTCTTTGACTATATTTCTTACTTAACGACATATAATTTAGTTAGGAACAATGATGAATATGACTATTTTAGCAAAATGAAAGGCTACTTTAGTTAAGAACAGTGTTGGAAAGAGGCTACACATGACTATTTCAGATGAGAGAAGTGATATTTCAGTTAAGAAATGACAGGGAAACATGATGAAGTAACTATTTTTTATTTGACTGATGAATACTTGTAGTTAAGGAAAAAGACAAAACATGAGGAGGGAGACTATTTTTGTGCTCCCCAAAGTATAATGTCAGTTAAGAACAGCGATGAAAGATATCTTTGGTTATTTTTCGTACTTGACAAAACATAATTATAGTTAGGAACAATGATGGTGAATATGACTTTTTCTGTTGATTGATGGATAATTTTAGTTATGAAATGACAATGAAACATGAAGAACACGGTTATTTTTCTGATGACTAGGGAATAAGTTTAGTTATGAACAGCGTTGGAAAGATTCCTTTGACTATTTTTTGGTTGATTGGATAATAAGTTTAGTTGAGAAATGAGGAAAGTGACTATGTTTTAGTTGATTGGCGAAAGATTTTTAGTTAAGAAGTTACAAGAAAGGTTTGTCTTTGTAAATTTGGAACTGAATAAAGTGTAGATTTGTTTAAGAACGGGGTTGGTAGAACTATTAAGTTGACAACGAGAATTACTTTGACACAGTTTTGTAAATAAAAACTGGGTGACTAAAATTGTTGAGGGAACTGTATTGCAGTATAATATTATTTGACAAAGAACTAGATAGTGAATGGAAGAAACAAATTGGTTTAAAGAAACAAAGAACATAAAAAAAATTGAGGTTAAGTAGGGGAATGAACACAGTGAACATACGGTGAACACAGAAAACATGTAAGAAAAAGTTGATGAATAGAGTGAACATGCAGGGAATATGAACTTATAGAGAATATGAAAACATGATAAGGAACATAGGGAATACAAGAATGAACACTGAACATGTGAAGAACAAGCTAAGAATTGAAATCAACTATTTTTTCACATATTATGCTAACACTAGTCTCTGTTTTTTTCTGTTGGATCGAACGATTGCTAATGGTTGATGATCAGTGAAAACTCGCGCTATGGAAAGACTCAAGGTCAGTCCCTAACGAGATGCGACGAGACGGAATGAGTAACCACGCTTACATTTTCAAATGTTATAAGAACTGAAAACAGACTTAACCCAGAGCTCATCCGGACTGTTTACATTGGATAATGTAGGTCTTAAGAGAGAGAGAGAGAGAGAGAGAGAGAGAGAGAGAGAGAGAGAGAGAGAGAGTGTGTTGAACTCGGGATAATGAACAAGACAATTTAATAATAGTAACAAGATTGTGTTTTACATATTATCGTATATATGCTTATGATGATACTAAGGCTTACAACAGAACATCCGGTCTGGGAAGGGGGGGGGGGGCAGTGATGGTTCGCCCATGGAGGGGGTGGTAGGGGTATGGGTTTGTGGGGGTGGGCTGGGGGAGTGTACGGCCGGCTTATTCATTCAGGTTTTAGTAAACGCTAACCTCCGGACTTTGACTGAGTTTACTAAGTGAAGTGACGTGTGGTGGACTTTAGAGAGGGAGAGACAGAGAGACAGAGAGAGAGACAGAGAGACAGAGAGACAGAGCGAGAGAGAGAGAGACAGAGAGAGAGAGAGACAGAGAGACAGAGAGAGAGAGAGACAGAGAGAGAGACAGAGAGAGACAGAGAGTGAGACAGAGAGACAGAGAGAGACAGAGAGACAGAGAGAGAGATTCGATGGACTGAATGAAAGCCTTTCTCCATCTGTCTGCTAGCTAAACCACCAAGAAGAAGTCTTATTATTATTATTATTATTATTATTATCGTTGTAAATCGCTTAAGTGATTAATAAAAGAAATAAATTTATATATAATGTGTTTACTTTTCCCTCGTTTATTGCTCTCACCATGTTGGTCACGTTACGATATAGCTTACACATATTAACAGAAATAATACTAAAGGGGGATTGCACGGAACAATGGTTGACGGTATGGGAGGGGGTGGGGATGAGGGGTGGGAGTGATTGCTGGTTGGCAGGTGCGGGTCTGCTGGTGAGGACCCCTGCTGGCGGAGTATGTACCTCGCTCCCTCATTACCAGAATCACAGTGTACGGGGAATCGCGGCGGGGGTGAACATCTCCAACACAGCAGTAATGAGTGATTGTCGGAGGAAGAGGTGATGGAGATTGAGTAAACATGCATACATTTCAATGATATTTATTTGAGCCAGTAGACGATGTGATCACAGTTAACAAGAATAATTTGTAGGTGGAGATCGCGTCTCCGTGATGATGTGAAATGTTTCTCTCTTTTAGTAAACGCTAACCTCCCGACTTTGACTGAGTTTACTAAGTGAAGAGACGTGTGGTAGACTATAGAGAGGGAGAGAGAGAGAGAGAGAGAGAGAGAGAGAGAGAGAGAGAGAGAGAGAGAGAGAGAGAGAGAGAGAGAGAGAGAGAGAGAGAGAGAGAGAGAGAGACAGAGACAGAGACAGAGACATAGAGAGAGAGAGAGAGAGAGAGAGAGAGAGAGAGAGAGAGAGAGACAGAGAGAGACAGAGAGACAAAGAGACGCGGACCATAGCGAAACGCATTGGTAATGGATGCCCCAACCACTTCCGTCGTGTCTGAGGAGAAATAACCAAGCTACTTGGAAAGTCGCTCAGTCAGCCTCCAACCTGTGACCTGTATGCACACCCCTCCGCGGACATTGAAAAACGCTTAAGGGTAATGGTACACAGTCCTCCTGCTGGAGTCTACTCTCTCATCCTCTCACACTTAGCACTTCCTGTAGGGGGAGTTAATGGTTTGTCTAACCGCATAATGACCCACTGCAGTCTCACAACGAGGTAGCTTCACTCTTTCATGACCCGAACACACAGAAAAAAGCCAGGTGCCACTCGCGTGTCTTTCCATGCATTTCTTACAACCCCACTTAAGGACTTCCTGTAGGGGAGTTAATGGTTTTGTCTAACCGTATAATGACCCAGAGCAGTCTCACGACGACGAGGGGAAGCTCCCACTCACCCTTCCCTCCCTCCATCCATCCATACCCCTCCCACACCCAAACAACATAACAGACTGTGATGGGTCTCCTCGCATCTACACGCAACCTCACGATCAACAAAATTATTATACGCACACAGGATTAAGTCTACACAAACACACATATATATTCATTTACTCCTTCCTCATATCCCACTCTTATCCTTGTGTCTAGAGCAACGTGCTATGACTAGAGCGACGCGGTACACCTGCTCACCCGACACTCAAGACCGCGTCCGACACGCGCCAAACTTCCGGGAAAATCCCCCAAAAACCCCATGTGACTAGAGCGACGCGCTGCGACTACGACGACACGCAACACCTGGCACCCATCAACATGACTTACTCTCTGTCCTGACCACTTACCATAACACCAGACGCTCATACGCGTCCGAAACGCGCCAAACTTCCAGGAAAATCCCCCCAAAAAACCCATGTGACTAGAGCGACGCGCTGCGACTAGAGCGACGCGCCTCACCTGTCCAGCTGGCACTCAAGAGTGCCACCTGGGCAGGTGGCGCGCGTCGCTCTAGTCACACTTTACACTACTGTAATGTAGCTTCTTGTTCTAGTAACTGGAGTCTTTCTTATTCCCTTTGTCGACATAGCTCAGTGTTCATTCACCAAATAGATAATAATTAACCAAGTAAACTATGCATGAAGCGACGACTCGCTTCATGCAGGTCGTCGTTCAATCCACGAAAGTCCAAGTGGTTGGGCAACATTCCCACCAACTCCCCCCCCCCCCATCCCTACCCAAATCCTTATCATCATCCTTCATGAGCTATATAATCGTAATAGCTTGGCGCTTTCTCCTGATAGTTCCTGTCCCTGAACTAAATACACAGTGTGTTTTAGTACTGCCAGCTTAGATGTTTTCAATTCTTCAGGTTATGGTACTAAAGGAACTCTGGAGATAACTACGGTGCCAGAAAGTCACACCGAATTTTTTTACATATATTCTACAGTAATATCTTGCGCTTCAAATGTTATTTTTAAACAAATGTTTAAAATGCAGAAATTTATGTATTCACTTTCTGGGTTTTCTCAGAGTATCTGATTTTTAGCAGAATTCAAAGCAAATAGATATATAACCGTAATGACTTTGCTTTAGGAAAATACTGTCAGGATAGTCAATGTGGTTTGGATAAGAACCTGGAGAATTATATTAATGTTGCAAGTATGGTCACGTGAAACTTGCATTACAGTAGCTTGTCACCAATACTCTCTCAAACACACAGATTATACTAACGTGATGTATCAATGAACAAATCCACAAGGGCCGTTACAAGGATTCGAACTGCGTCCGGGAGCATCCAAGACACTGCCTTATTCGGACTGAGCTACGACAGGGTAAAAGGGTTGAAACCGAAGTTCTACTGAACTTACTTGACCCCGTAGCCTCTCCAAGCCACAAACCAAAATTTTACACAACCCCCCCCCCCCTGCACCCGAGCTATGTCGATAGCTCAGTTCGATTAAGGCAGTGTCTAGGATGCTCCCGGACGCAGGTTCGATCCTCGTCACGGCCCTTGTGGATTTGTTCATTTCATGCATCACGTTAGTGTGATCTCTGTGTGTGATCTTCTTGAGGTTATCTTGAGATTGATTTCGGGCTTTTTAGTTTTCCCGTGCCTGGTCCTCGACCAGGCCTCCACCCCCAGGAAGCAGCCCGTGACAGATGACTAACACCCAGGTACCTACTTTACTGCTAGGTAACAGGGGCATAGGGTGAAAGAAACTCCTGCCTATGGTTTCTCGCCGGCGCCTGGGATCGAACCCAGGACCACAGGATCACAAGTCCAGCATGCTGTCCGCTCGGCTCCCGTAATGATGTAATCATCATCATCACGGGATCCCATCCCGTAATGATGTAAGGGCGAAGAGGGAGAACGGCCTATTGACATAGCTCGGGTGCAAGGGGGGGGGGGTTGTGTAAGAGCCTGGTTTGTGCCTCGGAGAGGCTACGGGATCCAGTAAGTTCAGTAGAACTTAGGTTTCAACCCTTTTACCCTGTCGTAGTTCAGTCGATTAAGGCATTTTATGGGATGCACCCGGACGCAGATTCGAATCCTCGTCACGGCCCTTGTGGATTTGTTCAATACTCACTCTTGCTAGTACCAAAATAGAGAGCAATGCTGTCCTTGCGTTGTCCCTCACATGTCATCTTGCGGAATGTCCCTCTACTTGAGCACCTCCCCACACCCTCTACCTACGCACCTTCCTCTTGCACACCTCCCCCACACCCTCTACATGTGCACCCCCCCCCCCCCACACCGTCTACCAGCGTGTGGGAAAATCGAACTCCAATGTTTGAATTAATTAAAATGAAAACAAATCTCAATAGACTACGAAGGACCACCAATTTTTGAGAAAAAGGGAAAAGATTGGATCTCATTGAATATTAATCCACTGAGCAAGTGGATCATATTGATACCAAGAACTAGTGTCCCATGGATCTTAATGGGACTGTAAATTATCATGAAAATAGGAGTCAAATTCTCTTTTGCAAATTAGGGGGTACAGCGCTAAGATATGAATACGTCGTAGCACAAATAATCTAATGCTGGTTCTTATGTTAGAAAGAAATGTAATGTAAATACATTTTATAGTTCATACACATAGAATCAATATGAAAATGAAGTTAGTAAGGAATGGATATCACTCAATAAATGATAAGTTAATGGTAATTGTCACCAGAAATCATTTATGTGACTAAATATTAGTATATTTCTGTTACGAACCCGGATCCAGCGTCCGAACCGGGAGCAGTGACAAACACGCCATCTGTGGGTCCGCTCCGAAACCCCCGCAAACGAACGACGACACCTAGTGAGGACAGCGTGTACTGGCCCCGAGGACCGTTTTCCAGTCTGGTTCACGCTCAACACCGCCGCTCCTGACCTCTGGTGAGGTGGTGCTCCGACGACAGCGCATCTATGGACTGGATACGTCAGGTGTTAGTATCTGAGCATGTAAGTGTGGTGTTTTAGTGTCCCCTGTTATTGATGACGTGTCTGCTTACAGAGCCGACTGGGACCACTGTGTTGAAGGTGGAGTCAGTCTACCCGAGGCAGCCAGTCTCCATACTGTGAAGTTTGCTGCAGCTGTCGTGACGTCGTCCCCCCGGAAGAACACTGGTGTGTTAAGCCTGCCAGTGGAGTGGCAGTGGAAGGATTTACCCGGGGACGACGGTTGGAGACGATAATCACTGGGGTATTGAGGACAGGAGGGTGATTGGTGATATCACACGACGACCCTGTCTAGGGCGTACCCCTTTTATCGTTCGTGAGTGGCCGTACCAGCCTTGGTGGCTCAGTACCTGCCCGCAGACCTGCTGGACGTGTGGTTGACGGCCTCCACGACGGTGCCCCCAGGGACCTGTGTTGTGGCTGACCTGTGGCCAGGGTAGGCTCGGCGTTCTCAGAGGACACGTCCTTGAGGCCACGAAGAAAGCACCGCGGACTCGGCACCTAGCTTCGAGGATCCATATTCTCCAGAAGACTACAGTGTTGATCCCCTTTGTAAAGTGTTAATACCCCTCCCCCTTGTGTACGTTTACTTTTAATGTATTTAAATGGTGATGGTGAACATTATATTATATTAAGTTCTTAGCTTTCTTTCCCTACTCCTATTAAGTTACTTGCGTCACGGATCTCATCCCTTGAATAGCCACTACTGGCTTGGGAACGGATACCTATATCTTCCTCTAACAACATCAGAGTAAGAACCCCGTTGCGTCCCGAGAGGGCCGTAACAATTTCTAATACTACACTACTAGAACAATAATGTCAGCTTAGCTGTTCGACTGAGTTAGTTGGACAAGTGTGGGGCGATCACGACGGCACACTTGATGCTACACGTGGCTCGAGCATGCACTTGGAATAAAAATTATTCTTCCCCTTTACACTGCAACCAGTCCAGTTGAAAGGCAGATTAAATGTAAAAGTTGTCTGGACTATAATTAATATCACTATTTCTGATAGAAAGATGGGGGTCTAGACTTAACTGAAACTAACATGAGTTATGATGTTGTCGCGTGGCGTAACAAACGAGCAACCTACACATGAAAATGTTATCAAAGTGCACTCTATAACAAATATCAGTAGGAAACCAAAGGAATTATGTTCGCCGGAACTTGTGTTGAATGCAGATGTAAACTTCCACGAACTCTGGCACCCGCTGCTGCAAGGATGACGTAATTCTGAGTTGTTTAGTGGGAGCTCTGCAACACAGTAACTCAGGCAAGATGGATGCCCACGCTTTTCTCCTGCTTCTCCTTCCTCCTCCCTCCTATTGCGCATGCGCGGCTCTGGGTAGGTACCTCGAGCGTAAATAAATTTATGTATTTCGGGGTTAATTAGGGAAGGAAGAGATTGTGACGAGTATTTATGTCACGTATATATGTTTGGGTTTTAATATAACATCTCGCAGGGTAAATCGGTTTATTTAAGTTGCCTAAACAAATGAGAGGAATATAAGGTGGAATTATTTTACCTTTTAATAATTTCCACTGGAGTGTTTAATTTTAACTAAATAAGGGAGTTCCAGTAAGCATTAATGTGCTACATAAATAAACTTGTTAGTAAGCAATTATCGTTAGTAAAGGAAGTAATAAACTGGATCCATCCAATATGTGATCCAACAAAAATCCAAATCCAACAATAAATCCAACAATATGTGGAAATATTCCTGTCGCTGCCTGTCGAAACACAGTACAAAGGATTTGGCAGAATATTGTGCATTATAAATCATGATTATGGTTAATTTTACAAGTGAGTAATTTTTAGTAACTACTTGTGGTTAATAATAAAAATGTTGTATAAAAATACAAAGGATGTATGAAACTGTTGGTTACTTCCAACACTGCGCACCTCCCCACACCCTCTACCTGCGCACCTCCCCACACCCTCTACCTGCGCACCTCCACACCCTCTACCTGCGCACCTCCACACCCTCTACCTGTGCACCTCCACACACCCTCTACCTGCGCACCTCCCCACACCCTCTACCTGCGCACCTCCACACCCTCTACCTGTGCACCTCCCCACACACTGTCTACCTGTGCACCTCCCCACACCCTCTACCTGTGCACCTCCACACACCCTCTACCTGCGCACCTCCACACACCCTCTACCTGTGCACCTCCCCACACCCTCTACCTGTGCACCTCCCCACACCCTCTACCTGTGCACCTCCACACACCCTCTACCTGTGCACCTCCACACACCCTCTACCTGTGCACCTCCCCACGCCCTCTACCTGCGCACCTCCACACCCTCTACCTGCGCACCTCCACACCCTCTACCTGCGCACCTCCACACCCTCTACCTGCGCACCTCCCCACACCCTCTACCTGCGCACCTCCCCACACCCTCTACCTGCGCACCTCCCCACACCCTCTACCTGCGCACCTCCCCACACCCTCTACCTGCGCACCTCCCCACACCCTCTACCTGCGCACCTCCACACCCTCTACCTGCGCACCTCCCCACACCCTCTCCTCCTTCGCACCTCCCCACACCCTCTACCTGCGCACCTCCACACCCTCTACCTGCGCACCTCCACACCCTCTACCTGCGCACCTCCCCACACCCTCTCCTCCTTCGCACCTCCCCACACCCTCTACCTGCGCACCTCCCCACACCCTCTCCTCCTTCGCACCTCCCCACACCCTCTACCTGCGCACCTCCACACCCTCTACCTGCGCACCTCCACACCCTCTACCTGCGCACCTCCACACCCTCTTCCTGCGCACCTCCACACCCTCTACCTGCGCACCTCCACACCCTCTACCTGCGCACCTCCACACCCTCTACCTGTGCACCTCCACACCCTCTACCTGCGCACCTCCACACCCTCTACCTGCGCACCTCCACACCCTCTACCTGCGCACCTCCACACCCTCTACCTGCGCACCTCCACACCCTCTACCTGTGCACCTCCACACACCCTCTGCCTGCACACTTCCCCACACCTCCTGCTCACCTCCCCACATTCCCTCATCCTGCGCACCTCTCAACACCTCCCAATATACTCTACCTGCGCAACTCCCCACAGCCCCTCCATCTGCGCACATCCCCACACCTCCTCCTGCAAACCTCCCCACACACCTTCCACCTGGGAACCTCCCCACACCCTCTACCTGCGCACCTCCCCACACCTCCTGCGCACCTTCCCCCACACCTTCTGCGCACCTCCCCACACACCATTCACCTGAGCACCTCACCCACACCCCTCCTCCTGCACACTTCCTCACACCCCCACCACTTGTGCACCTCCCCCCCCCATCTGCGCACCTCCCGCGCACCTTCCCACCCTTTCCACCTGCTCACCTCTCCACACCCCCTTCACCTGCGCACCTCCCAACACTCCTCCACCTGCGCACCTCTCCACACCCCCTTCACCTGCGCACCTCCCAACACCCCTCCACTAGCGCATCTCTCCACACCACCTTGACCGGCGGCCATTCAAGACCATCTGAATAACGCCGAGAATTAGACACAATAATGTGGCTGAAACCATCCACACAATAAAAGGAACGAAAAAACGACGTTTTAGCCTCGTTACGATATAATTGCGGGTCAAGGACGGGCCGAAACGTTATTATTTTTCTTGGGTGTGGGTTGGAATATTCATCTGTGAAACGATACTATTAACTTTAATATTTTTTCCTCAAGTTTATACATTGTGGGCAGCTTTGTCTGTGCTCTGCCGTTTCTTAAAAAAGGTGCTGAATCCCACCTAATAGATGCATAATATGCATAAAACAAGAGGCTCATTGTCACTCTATGAAAATAGTATTATGTATTATGAACCGTAGTATATAATGAACCATAGTATTATGTATTATGGAATGTAATAAAGATAAATTCCCCTAGAGTTATTATTTACAAAATAAAAGCCCCTTCATTCATCATGGCATTATATCATTAAAGAACTTGGCACAAGCAAAACGAATTGCATAATAAAGGCATTTATTACACTAAGCAAACCCAAAAAAGGTGGAGGGGGAAATGGTAATATATAAAATGCTCGAGAGGAGAAGACTCCTCTCTCATAAAAAAAAACAAGGCTTATATCATTTGTGTTGCCGACTACAGGAACTGGATGAGACGGATGTAATGGCTAAGCCCAATGTGTTCTGCCACTTTGCCCGGGGCGTGGGCGAGCCTCGGTATCTGCCCATCCTCTCATGGAACGACCTCAACACCACCCTCCAGGATGCCCTCACTACCTACAACGAACTCAATGCCGCCATGAACCTGGTGCTGTTCGAAGATGCCATGGCTCACGTCTGCAGGTAAGAAAGGGTTCGTTCATGTGTCCAAGGGTTCAGTATCTAAATTTGTGTTACAAACGAGTCCTTACCATACACAGTCTCACACCAAGGCTGTAAGTGGACGTGCTGGCCGCATTAGTTCAACAAGAAAGCGTGACAGAATCAGTAAACATTATTTTCAAGGTGTTGGCCGGTCCTTACGGTTGACTCTGTCACGTACAACTGGTTAAGGCAACCTGCCTAAACTGACCAACTTGTTGTAGACATCTGCTCCAGCCACCAGATTCCTTTCTCATGGGATCCAGAGAAAAATATTAAATTGTTAACAGGTGTTTGTAGCATGCACTGACTTGTTGACATGTGTTGATAGCACGCACTGACGTGTTGACATGTGTTGATGGCTCACACTGACTTGTTGACATGTGTTGATAGCTCACACTGACTTGTTGACACGTGTTGATAGCTCACACTGACTTGTTGACATGTGTTGATAGCACGCACTGACTTGTTGACACGTGTTGATAGCTCACACTGACTTGTTGACATGTGTTGATGGCTCACACTGACTTGTTGACATGTGTTGATAGCTCACACTGACTTGTTGACACGTGTTGATAGCTCACACTGACTTGTTGACATGTGTTGATGGCTCACACTGACTTGTTGACACGTGTTGATAGCTCACACTGACTTGTTGATATGTGTTGGTAGCACACATTGACGTGTTGATGGTTCACACTGACGTGTTGACATGTGTTGATAGCATGCACTGACTTGTTGATATGTGTTGATAGCATGCACTGACTTGTTGACAGGTGTTGATAGCACGCACTGACGTCTTGACAATTGTTGATAGCTCACACTGACTTCTTGACATGTGTTTACAACTTTGACTTGTTGACATGTGTTGATAGCTCACACTGACTTGTTGACATGTGTTTACAGCACTGACTTGTTGACATGTGTTCATAGCACTAACTTGTTTACATGTGTTTACAGCACTGACTTGTTGACATGTGTTGATAGCTCACACTGACTTGTTGACATGTGTTTACAGCACTGACTTGTTGACATGTGTTGATAGCTCTAACTTGTTTACATGTGTTTACAGCACTGACTTGTTGACATGTGTTGATAGCTCTGACAGCTCATGTTAAGGAATAAGAACTACACTTTGTTCCATTAAAAAAATTCAGTCCATCCTACACACTAATACTTGTTTGCATATGTTGGGTAACTTGAGCTCAAGTTAGGGATTTGCGGAGGACGTTTGAGATTTTCGTTCCTGTCGTGTGGAGTGAGAAATACCCAACATGTTCAGAGTCTGAACATGTTGGGGATTTTGATTTCGAATTATGTTTTATACTTGTGGGTCGGTAGGTTGGAGGATAGTCGGTGGCTCAACTTCAGGGGTTGTTGAGAGCAGGTTGTGCTACACTTTGGGCTGTTGTACCCTTTATTTCTGAATGGTGTTGGCAGATGGTTTACGGCGCCTCTTGTCACTTGTGCTGTCTGTGTAGCCATGGTGTTGGTGCATGGTTGTCTGTGTAGACATGGTGTTGGTCCGTGGTTGTCTGTGTAACCATGGTGTTGGTCCGTGGTTGTCTGTGTAGCCATGGTGTTGGTCCGTGGTTGTCTGTGTAACCATGGTGTTGGTCCGTGGTTGTCTGTGTAACCATGGTGTTGGTCCGTGGTTGTCTGTGTAACCATGGTGTTGGTCCGTGGTTGTCTGTGTAGCCATGGTGATGGTCCGTGGTTGTCTGTGTAGCCATGGTGTTGGTCCGTGGTTGTCTGTGTAACCATGGTGTTGGTCCGTGGTTGTCTGTGTAGCCATGGTGTTGGTCCGTGGTTGTCTGTGTAACCATGGTGTTGGTCAGTGGTTGTCTGTGTAGCCATGGTGTTGGTCCGTGGTTGTCTGTGTAACCATGGTGTTGGTCCGTGGTTGTCTGTGTAGCCATGGTGTTGGTTCGTGGTTGTCTGTGTAACCATGGTGTTGGTCCGTGGTTGTCTGTGTAACCATGGTGTTGGTCCGTGGTTGTCTGTGTAGCCATGGTGTTGGTCCGTGGTTGTCTGTGAAGCCATGGTGTTGGTCCGTGGTTGTCTGTGTAACCATGGTGTTGGTCCGTGGTTGTCTGTGTAACCATGGTGTTGGTCCGTGGTTGTCTGTGTAACCATGGTGTTGGTCCGTGGTTGTCTGTGTAACCATGGTGTTGGTCCGTGGTTGTCTGTGTAGCCATGGTGTTGGTCCGTGGTTGTCTGTGTAACCATGGTGTTGGTCCGTGGTTGTCTGTGTAACCATGGTGTTGGTCCGTGGTTGTCTGTGTAGCCATGGTGTTGGTCCGTGGTTGTCTGTGTAACCATGGTGTTGGTCCGTGGTTGTCTGTGTAACCATGGTGTTGGTACGTGGTTGTCTGTGTAACCATGGTGTTGGTACGTGGTTGTCTGTGTAACCATGGTGTTGGTACGTGGTTGTCTGTGTAACCATGGTGTTGGTACGTGGTTGTCTGTGTAGCCATGGTGTTGGTCCGTGGTTGTCTGTGTAACCATGATGTTGGTCCGTGGTTGTCTGTGTAGCCATGGTGTTGGTCCGTGGTTGTCTGTGTAGCCATGGTGTTGGTCCGTGGTTGTCTGTGTAGCCATGGTGTTGGTCCGTGGTTGTCTGTGTAACCATGGTGTTGGTACGTGGTTGTCTGTGTAGCCATGGTGTTGGTCCGTGGTTGTCTGTGTAACCATGGTGTTGGTCCGTGGTTGTCTGTGTAGCCATGGTGTTGGTCCGTGGTTGTCTGTGTAACCATGGTGTTGGTCCGTGGTTGTCTGTGTAGCCATGGTGTTGGTCCGTGGTTGTCTGTGTAGCCATGGTGTTGGTCCGTGGTTGTCTGTGTAACCATGGTGTTGGTACGTGGTTGTCTGTGTAGCTATGGTGTTGGTCCGTGGTTGTCTGTGTAACCATGGTGTTGGTCCGTGGTTGTCTGTGTAGCCATGGTGTTGGTCCGTGGTTGTCTGTGTAACCATGGTGTTGGTCCGTGGTTGTCTGTGTAGCCATGGTGTGGTCTCGGCCCGAGGTGTGGGCTCGAGACGGTTGTGGAGTTTTTTCCGTGTTCATGTTCTGCAATTGTACTTTTAAGTTGAGTGGGTTCCCTTGTAGTGTCGGTTTTTCGGGTTTGGGTTTGTGTTGGGTTCCATCGTGTATTATGTTTTAATTGTTTGTTTAACAAAATAAGTGCATGTCTTTAATCTTTCATGACGTGATTATATTTCTGGATAGCAGACAGTGTTCATACCTAGTGACTTATTGGTGTAATGTTTTCCTGTTTGTACTATATGTATTTTTTGTGTACAGTAAAAGGATACGTTATGGTGTCTGTTTACGGGTTTCAGACTTTTAGTATGGACTGTTTTTGTTTTGCGTGTCCTCATAATTTCTATATATTAATCTACTGTAATCGTTGCTCTTTGTACATTTATACATCTGGCAACAGAACTGGATTGTTTAAGCTGTTGTGTGTTACTGCTTGGTCTAGTTCTGTGTTTTGTGACCTCGTCGAACACAAGCGAAACTACGACATTGCTACAACGTTCGAACATGTTATAACAACTAACTAGATGTAACAATTTTCTAACAAGTTGTAACAACGTTATAATGCCATAAAAACATTATAACAAGTTGCAACAACTTTGTAACAAGTTGCAACACGGTAACAATAGAGACTGTCACCATGTGTGTTTGCAGGGAAACTGTGTTATATTAATTTCTTTGGATAGTTCATTCAGATGTTATTTATGAATTGTTTGTCATTGTGGATATTTCTGTTTGCATGTGTGGTTATGATGATTTGCTTACCTTATTTACTTCATTTCTAAATATTCTTTGTTTTATAAAAATCTAAATAATTTTTTGGGTAAAACCAACTGGAGCAGCTGTGGACGTCGTCCCCCAGGTGGCGGCTCAGCTGCTATTCCCTACTTACTGGCGCATGATTATAATAGTTATCCATATACAGATAGTCAAATTTTCCTTGGAATGAGCTTAAGTTGGTGGCTTTCATTGATACTTTTACCGATTATTCAAGAGTGTACATTTTCACTATACTTTTGACATGATTTTGTAGCTGGTTCTCTCTTACTGTACGAAATTTGGTCAGTCTGTTTTGTTTAAATATATATAGGGTTTTATTATGTGCATGGTAGCACCTAGAAATTGATTTATGCCTCTTTAAAGTTATTTACTGATTGAAAGCCCTTTGTAAATGTTTCCAATATACTTGTACATAGGTACGCTGTGGTATTTCTTTTAACACACATATACAACTTATTATCTCCCTAAAATCTCACTTAATTGTAGTGCTTACTGAGGTTGAGCTTCGGCACTCTGGTCTCGCCTCTCAACTGTCAGTCATCCAGTGTCCAGATTCATGAGCCTATTGGGCTCAATCGTATCTACACTTGAAACTGAGTATGAAGTCTGCCTTAACTACATCACCTCCTAATGCATTACATTTGTTAAATATTCTGACACAAACAATTTTTTTTCTCATGTCTCTATAGCTCATTTGGTGTCTCAATTTTCACCTGTATCAACTATCGTGTGTGTTCCATGTGTTAAATAAACTGTCTTTGTCTACCCTATCTACCTTCGACCGGCTACCCAGGGAGCCGGTCGGCCGAGCGCACAGCACACTGGACTTGTGATCCTGTGGTCCTTGGTTCGATCCCAGGCACCGGCGAGAAACAATGTGCAAAGTTTCTTTCACCCTATGCCCCTGTTACCTAGCAGTAAAATAGGTACCTGGGTGTTAGTCAACTGTCACGGGCTGCTTACTAGGGGTGGAGGCCTGGTCGAAGACCGGGCCGCGGTGACACTAAAGCCCCGAAATCATCTCAAGATAACCCTATAATTTCTTCTGAGGATCTTTATGTGGTGATCATGTCTACCTTAACTGTTCTGTCTTCCAGCGACGTGAGGTGTAGTTCCCGTAGTCTCTCTTCGTAGCTCATACCCCTCAGCTCGGGGACTAGTCTGGCGGCATACCTCTGAATTTTCTCTAATTTAGTCTTGTGCTTGACGAGACGCGGATTACATGCTGGAGCTGCATACTTCAGGATTGGTCTGACATATGTGGTACACAAGGTTCTGAATGATTCCTTACACAAGTCTATGAAGGTCATTCATGTGCTGAAAGGCTATTATGACAGCAAATGCCGAACATGGTGTATGCTGATGATAATATCCTCTTAATGTGGATAGGTCTTGCGTGATATCAACCCCCAGGCCTTTCTCTCTCTCTGATTCTTGAAGAATTTCATCTCCTAAATGGTACCTTATATCTGCAGCCTCCTGCTCCCTACACCTATCTTCAATACTTTACATTTCCGCGAGTTAAACTCTAACAATCATTTAATTGACCATTCCTCTAGTTTGTCCAGGTCTTCTTAAAGCCTCACTCATGCTGTCCTCCTTTGTCTTTATACCTCTCGTAATTTTGGCATTATCTGTAAACATTTAGAGTAAAGAGTCTATACCTTGGAAGATCATATATGTATATCAGAAACAGGATAAGTCCGAGTACAGAATCCTGTGGGACTCCGCTGGTGACTTTATGCTATTCTGAGGTCTCACCCCTCACAGTAACTCTCTGTTTCCTATTGCTTATGTACTTCCTTATTCACTAAAGTAACCTACTAAATACTCTTGCCTGTTTCTCCAACTTATGCACCTGCCTCTTATGGGATACTGTGTCAAAGGCCTTCCGACAATCCAAGAAAATGCAGTCTGCCCAACCTTTGCTTTTTTGCCTAATCTTTATCTCCTGGTCGTAGAATTCTATTAAACCCGTGAGGCAAGATTTGCCATCCCTGAACCCATGTTAGAGTTGAGTCACGAAGTCCCTCCTCTCCAGATTTGCCACTAGGCCTTTTTCTCACAGTCTTTTCCATCAACTTGCATGGTATGCAAGTTAAGGATACTAGCTTGTAGTTCAGTGCATTTTCCCTGCCACCCTTTCTGTATATTGAGACTGCATTAGCTGTCTTCGATATTTCTGGTAGGTCTCCCTTCTCCAGTAACTTAATATACATCATCGAGAGTGGCAAGCAAAGTGCTTCTGCACACTCTTTAAGTACCCATTGTGAGATTCCCTCAGGTTCAACAGCCTTTCTCACGTTCACATCCAACAGTTGCTTCTCAACCTCATCTCTGGTAATTTCAAACCCTTCCAAGGCCGCTTGCTTTACTGCCACTTCTCTTACCTCAGGGATCTCTCCTCGTTCTATTATGAAGGCCTCCTCCACCCATTCTTAGTTTCATCACCTGTTCTTTCACTGTTGTTTTTCTCTTAATGTGATTGTGGAGCAGTATTGGTTCGGTCTTGGCTTTATTTGTTATTTCATTTTCATATTGTCTCGCTGTTTCTCTTCTCACACTGAGGTACTATATCCTGGCTCTCTGGTATCTCTCTCTGCTCTCTTGTGTTCTGTTATTTCGGTAGTTCCTCCACGCCCTTTTGTTACGTTCCTTTGCTTCCAATACATGCCCTATTAATCCACGGATTCTTCTTTTGCTTCACATTTTTTTCCTTTTGGGCCGAGATATACCAGTTTATCCTACCCATAACACTTTTGGTTGACATAATCCATCATGTCTTGTATGGACTTAGTTCCGAGTTCTGTGTCCAATGGTATTTATCTTTGGAATTTTCTCATCTCATAATTCCCCTTTCGGTACGCCAGCCCGTGGCTTTCTAATTCTTTTTTAGCGGGGAATTTTGGCGGGGGAAAAGGGAGATTACTCCTAACTCTACCAGGTACTTAAATATCATTATACTGTAGTCATTCATTCCCAAGAGGGCTTCCAACTTACCTATCCGGCTTATTCAAGGTGAATATTGCAGTTCCTGTCGCGAAGTGGTAAGGCACGCGCATGGAGTTTCGCGAGCGCTTTGGCCTGGGTTCGTATCCGGTCCGGGGAGGATTTACTAGGCGCCAATCCTTAAATGTAGCTTCTGTTTACCCAACAGTAAAATGGGTACCTGGTTGTTAAACGATTTGGCAGGTCGTATTCCTGGGAAAATTAGGATTAAAGACTTGCTCGAAATGCTATGCGTGCTAGTGGCTGTACAAGAATGTACAAACTTTTGTATATATAAATAAAAAAAAATATCAGATAAAGCCTAGCTGGTTGTTCTCCTCTCATTCTTGTGGGTCCCTTAACGTGCTGCTTAAAAAGTTTCTTGTTGCCACATCCAGCAGCTCAGCTCTCCATGTATCTGGTCCTCCATGTGGGTCTCTGTTCTCCCAATCTATCTTCCCATGGTTGAAGTCTCACATGATTAGGAGTCTGGGTTCAATCATGCAAGCGACAGAAGCTGCACTCTCTAGTATATTAATGGTAGCCATGGTGTCTCTATCATATTCCTTTGTGGGTATTCTGTCATTTGGTGGGGGTTATATATGATTACTACTTATTAGTTTGTGTCCTCCAATTTCTCTGGTGACTGTTATTACTTCAGTCAATCCTTCACAATCCTGGATAGCCATCTCCTCAAACCTCAAGTCTTTCCTTATTAGCAGAGCCACTCCACCTCTTCTTTCCTTATCTTTCCTTACTACATAATAGTCCTACGAAAACACTGCATTTGCTATGGCTTTCATTAGTTTTGTTCCTGTGAGTGCTATTATTTCTTGTTTTCCTCTTATGACCTTTCTCCAAGTTCACTCGTGTTATTTGTAATCTCATCTATGTTTGAGTACATTGCCTTGAAGATCACCTTCTTCTGTCTCCCTTGTGGGCTTTCTGCTGGTCGAGGAAGTTGTTACATGGGTGTGGAAATTTGTGAGATGGTTAACAGAGCCTTAGAGGATCCTGGAGTGAAGGGTGGAGGGTCAGTAACGGGGGCATAGAGGGTAAGGGGTTAGTGGGAGAGTGGGTTGAATGAATATTTGAATAGGGACACGGAAGATTCGGGGTGAGGAGGGTTTTTATGAAGAGGAGTGTGTGGGTGTTGTATTCTTCTCTGGGGTTGCTGGGCTGCTGGAGGTTCCTCACCCTCCTCTTTGAATGCTGTGTTGGGTACTGTAGCTCCCTGGTTCTCTTCCCTCTTCCTGCGCTTCTTCCTTGCATCTGCTGCCATGATTCTCTCCTCCCTTTGTCATGTCCCGCTGAAGGAATACTTTTTTGTGTATGTTACATTTAACAGTTTTTTTTTTTTTTGCTATAATTTCCTCCTTTTAGTCTCATTCATAAACACTATCAGTCAATCTCTGTCGTTTTTGTACTAGCCTAGCTTGAAAAACCTTCTCTAAGCTTTGTTCAGCACTCCTCCATCTGTAACCTCTTTAGGATTCTTCTCATTACTACTCTGTCTTTAGCTTTCAATTCTGTCAGACTGGAGCCTTCCTGTTCTTTAGTGCCCACTTCTTCTGTTGATCCTTTCCTTTCCAGCAGCTGACAACTGACGTAATTTGGTTATGTTACAAATATTAGCATCATCAAACACTGGGTTTGTACAAAATGAATGTTAACTTTCTGTTTCTTAAGCATTTAGATTCGTGTCTGTAGCAAGGTATTTCCTCAACTCTACTGTACTGAATAGCTCCACAAACTCCATTAGTGCTGGTAGAATACAGTCAAACTTGGTGTTTCAGTCAAATCACAGTCTAACGACAAAGTAGTTCCCACCTTCATAAAACGATTCTACAGGATGAAAGCTTGTACAAATTTGTGTTGGGTTATCAGAGTCTGCCTTGGAGCCCAGTGCTTTGTCAAACTTTTAAAGGGGCATAATGGGGTAAATTCAAAGTATCAATTTTGTTCAAACTTTATTTAATAGTTGTATATGGAAAGGACTGTACTGGTCCACGTTTCAGCATCGCAGCCTAAATAGAAAGGGAGGAAAAAAATACGTATTTTAGACGATTTTACAACATTTTTCATCATGATACTACAAACACAATTGTCAATCGAAATCATTTCTATGACACTCAGCTATCACATTAACATATGATAAAGTTTTTTTGCTTAGCGATTTCTATTCCAAATGTTATGGTGCAATAATACAAATTTTCAGAGTTTCCCTAAAAAATTACGCAACAAAATGATGTATATAAATATTTATAAAATCAATAAATGAACGTATGACAAAAGTGCCTTTACAGGTTTTAAAGGCATTACATATAATGTGTAAGTTTCATGTAAATTGAATAAAAAATGAAAGAGTTATTAGAACATTTATGTTTCTTGAAAATAAGAAAAAATAAAGTCTAAGTTGCTGCCATCTGTGGTTGAGGTTGACATCAACAAATTTTCTGGCACCCTTACAGATAGGCTTATGTGCAGTCAGGTGTATAAGTTTCATGCAAATCGTTCGATAAACAAATAAGAAAAAAAATCTATATTTTAACTAGATTTTTTTGGATAAAACTAATTATTAAATATTTTTATTATATGCTATTTTGATAGCTGAGAGTCATAGACATGATTTCAGTTGACACTTGTGTTTGATGTTAATTTTTGACCATTATGGAAAATTTTTGACACATAATTCAATATTTTTTTTCTCCCTTCAGTTTTATGCTACTATGCTGAGACTTGGACCAGATGAAACCCTTTCCATATACAACTCAACAACAAAGTTTGATTGAAATCGAAATAGTTTTCATTTATTGCATATTTGGCACTGATGCCCCCTGATGCAAGTGGCGGGTCTCCCCAGGGGGGAGGGGGTTCCCCAGGTAGGGGTCTCCCCAGATGGTCTCCCCAGGGGGGCGGGGGTTCCCCAGGTAGGGGTCTCCCCAGGGGGGCGGGGGTTCCCCAGGTGGGGGTCTCCCCAGGTGGGGGGTCTCCCCAGGTGGGGTTCTCCCCCCGGTGGGGGGTCTCCCCAGGTGGTGGGTCTCCCCAGGTGAGGGGTCTACCCAGGTAGGGGGTCTCCCTGGTGGGGGTCTCCCCAGGGGGGGTCTCTCCAGGTGGGGGGTCTCCCCAGGGGGGATCTTCCCCAGGTCGGGGGTCTCCCCGGGTGGGGGATCTCCCCTTGTGGCGGGTCTCCCCAGGTGAGGGGGGTCTCCCCAGGTGGGGGTCTTCCCAGGAGAGGGGGGTCTCCCAAGGTGGGGGTCTCCTCAGGTGTGGGGTCTTCCCCACATGGGGTGTCTTCCCCAGGTTGGGGGGGGGTCTCCCCAGGAGGGCAGGTTTACTGGCTGTTGTTAAGATTTGTGATAAGTTTACACTTATTCTCACTTCAAGATTTACCATTCTAAAGAGATGAGGGATTACTATTGAATATTATTATTTATCTATTTAAATAAATATGGAAATGTTCGTTTGTTCAAAATCGCTAATCTTCAAAAGTTCTTCACCGATTGCTTTGAAATTTTCACACAATGTTTCATTCGCATCCAGCCAGGTTTTTATATGCATATTATATTGCTGTCACGTCTGTGAAGGAAAAAAACACGTCTTTTTTTTTTAAACTGTTTTTCATATGAGAGAAATCTTCGAAACCTCTTTACCGATTGCTCTGAAATTTTGACACGTCGTTGCAATCGAATAGGCGCGTGTTTCTATATACCTGCTATATACGTGCCTTACATATGACCGGAGAAAACATGCTTTTTTTGAAAAACATCGCCATCTGTTGGATGTAAGAGCAACACACGCTGTAATCTCCCAAAGTTCTTCACCGATTGCTTTGAAATTCTGATACAACGTTCCTTTCAAATAAGCGCGACTTTTTATATACCTACTATATAAATACCATCCCTCTGGCAGGTAAAAACATGCGTTTTTTTTTAAAACAGCGCCATCTGTTACACATAATAGCAACATGCACGCTATACTAAATATGTTACGAATTCCATTTCAATGTTTAGATTGCATTTTTGACCAGACCACACACTAGAAGTTGAAGGGACGACGACGTTTCGGTCCGTCCTGGACCATTCTCCATCGGCTTGAGAATGGTCCAGGACGGACCGAAACGTCGTCGTCCCTTCAACTTCTAGTGTGTGGTCTGGTCAACATACTTCAGCCACGTTATTGTGACTCATCGCCTGCATTTAGATTGCATTGATAAATTTTATTTTCATAGATTTCGATTTATTTGATTTTTTATTCAATTATTTTGTGTGACATTGTGTTGGAAGTGAGCCGTGTTGTTTTCCATACCGTTCGTTTTGTAAGTATAAGTATAGATGCCACACCTGTTACAGGTAAAACTATGCATTTCTTAAAAAACAGCGCCATGTGTTGCATGTAAGAGCAACACACATGCTATACTAAATATGTTACAATTCCATTTCAATGTTTCTGATTTCATTGATAAATTGAATTTATATAGATTTTGATTTATTTTCATTTTGATTTAATTATTTTGAGTTAATTGCGTTGGAATTGAGCTGTGTTGCTTACCATACCGTTCATTTCGTGAGTATAGTTTAGTTTTTTCTTTTTCATATCTTCATTTCATTTTTTAACTGTTTTTCTTATATTTCAGTGATGGAAACATCAGATCACTAAATGTTCCCAACTTTCTGATGGGAACATCAGGCCATTTGGGAAGGCATCAGAGGGCGTGGGGAATAGTGGGGATGACGAGGGGACAGAAGTGAGAGATGGTGGGGAGGATGAGGGGACAAGGAAGGGGGGGGGCTAATGGTGGGAAAGGACGAAGGGACGGGGAAGTTTGGGATGGTGGGGACGAGGGGATGGGGGAATGGAGAATGGTGGGGAGGACAAAGGGACAGTGGAGTGGGGAATGATTGGGAGGCAGACGAGACGGGTGAGGGGAGAATGGTGGGGAGGACTGGGGGACAGGGAAGGTTGCTGTGGCTCAGCAACGCACATGCGTTGCTGAGCTACAACAACGCGTGGCCGGGTACTGGTAGTCTTTTTATAAAAAGGATAAACATTTTCGTAATTGTTGGATATATTATAATAGTTTATTTCTTCTCACAAGACTGTCAGGATGTTTCACACATGACTGCTGGTATCTGTTATGACTTCATAAATTTTTCAATGTAATACATATTAATTTTAACTAGAATAACAATTAATATTTTATCCCTTTGTTTATATCTTTATCATTTTCTATTGCATCTCTATCTGGTACATGCCTATAAATTCTTTGTTACTAAAAATAAAACAAAAATTTTCAGTAAATTATGAAGTAACAACAGAATGACATGACTCATTGATGTATAGTGTACACAAATGTGTGTTATTGAAGGATCAACCGCATCTTGGAGTGCCCGCGAGGCAACGCCCTGCTGGTTGGTGTGGGAGGCTCAGGGAAGCAGTCCCTGGCCCGCCTCGCTGCCTTCATCGCTGGCCTCGAAGTGTTCCAGATCACCCTCACCAAGGACTACGGCTTGCAGGAGCTCAGGGTCAGTCTTGTCTTTAACTAAGTGTGTGAGGAGTCATGTGAGGGACGATGTGTGTTGGTGTATGATTCCGTCCAGATAGGAAGGAACTGATTCATATACTGGTTTTATACACAACTATCCTTTCTATCCTAACAGCCTGTCAACATCATTAGTGCATAACAATCCTCCATCCACTACTAACAACTACCATCAATCTCCATGTGCCCCAACCATTACAACTACACTCACTGAGCAGTTTTCATAGTGTATTTTTAGTAGTTGAACAGTTTAGACTTTATAGTATAAATTCTCTTACATTATTAATCCTAGAGCCTAGCCCTTCACCCCTCACTCTTTTGTCCGTCTTAAAAGTTCAATACAAAGTATTAACAGTTCTGCATTACTAATCACTTGTTAACTGCATTTGTGTTTTTATACCTTTTAAGTTTAAGGTAAATCCTCGTAGTCCAATTTGTAAGATACATTAACAAATACTGGTAAATGCCTACTTTCTATCTAACGTTTTTCAGCTTTTGTTTATGGTAGGCCATATTTTTTTCTTCATATATTGTTTTATTTAAAGAGCTCAAAGGATGTTTTTGTCCTTTATTGTATGTAAGGGAATTTCTTATACTCTTTCCGAGGACATATTTTTTTCACTGATTGCTTTATGTAGAAACATATCTTACTTCTATTTCCTGTTTAAGGATATATTTCACTCAATGTTTTATGTAAGCATTAAATGCTTAACTTTTACATCTAATTCCTGTACATATAGCTGTCAGCATTACACATTTCTTAATACAACGAGCAATATTGTAAATTTGTTTACATCTATTTAACTATAAATTATTTTACAAAATATTACTGTCAGAATTAAATTTAATCAAATTTTCTTCACATATAGCGAAATCATAAACCATATTTATGAACTTTCAAATATTTCGCTTAGAATTCCAATACCTTCTTATATATTTCCTATAAGTTGTATACCATAATTTCCTCTATTTAATTTAAATGTTATCAGAAGTATCAACACGTAATAAAAATTCACTATCACACAAAGTTATTAAACTCTTTGGTTTCAACTCCATTTTTAAGCCTCATCAGAGGATCACAATACAGACAAGAAACAAAATTTAAAATTCTCCTGTTTCATAAGTGTAATTCTTACAATTACAATAGAACAAATCCTAATACTTTCAGATATTTGTCATTAAAAATAAACTTTCATGATTAAATGAGAAAAGACAGTTTGAATTCACTTCCTTTTAGACCAATAATCTATGTAAGAGAAAATCCATCGCTATATATTCATAATTTATAAAGTATTCCTTCAAATGAAACCATTAGTCATAATCGCCAAATATCTTCTCTCTCCTTCACCACCTTCCCTCTCCTTCACCACCTTCCCTCTCCTTCACCACCTTCCCTCTCCTTCACCACCTTCCCTCTCCTTCACCACCTTCCCTCTCCTTCACCACCTTCCCTCTCCCTCACCACCTTCCCTCTCCCTCACCACCTTCCCTCTCCTTCACCACCTTCCCTCTCCTTCACCACCTTCCCTCTCCTTCACCACCTTCCCTCTCCTTCACCACCTTCCCTCTCCTTCACCACCTTCCCTCTCCTTCACCACCTTCCCTACCCTTCACCACCTTCCCTACCCTTCACCACCTTCCCTACCCTTCACCACCTTCCCTACCCTTCACCACCTTCCCTACCCTTCACCACCTTCCCTCTCCTTCACCACCTTCCCTCTCCTTCACCACCTTCCCTCTCCTTCACCACCTTCCCTCTCCTTCACCACCTTCCCTCTCCTTCACCACCTTCCCTACCCTTCACCACCTTCCCTACCCTTCACCACCTTCCCTACCCTTCACCACCTTCCCTACCCTTCACCACCTTCCCTCTCCTTCACCACCTTCCCTACCCTTCACCACCTTCCCTCTCCTTCACCACCTTCCCTCTCCTTCACCACCTTCCCTCTCCTTCACCACCTTTCCTCTCCTTCACCACCTTCCCTCTCCTTCACCACCTTCCCTCTCCTTCACCACCTTCCCTCTCCTTCACCACCTTTCCTCTCCTTCACCACTTTCTGCGTGAGTTTCTCAGCTCTGTAGGGCTGCAGAGCGCAATTTTACCAGCTTGTTGTTTGTTTTGGTTTGCTTATCTGTCTAGGTAAATGCCCTTATCGATGGCGGAATATTTTATAAGTAAAGTCTTTTAAAATATTTTAAATATACTTCAAATGTAAAGTGTTCATACACCATTGTTGTCTGCGCCTCACTGAGGGGACCAGGTTCTGGCTCGTGGTCCCCGGTATGCCTAAGAACTCCGTGACTGATGACCCCAAACTAATAAATCATATGTCAGTTCTGTTAGCTTCAGGGAGCCGACGTTCTCCTCTCAGAAAAGCCTCTTTCAGCTCTAGAGATTCGGATGATGCCTAACAAAAAATATATTTTCTTAAATACTATAATTAATGTATAACTAAGTAATTATACTCTGATATATGCTTTTTGAATTAAAAGTACTTTTGTTTGTGGTTAATTAGATAATAATGAATAAGATCCCTTCGATCGATCCTAATATTAAAGAAAACATCTAAGTTATTTGGCATTTCGTTCACCTACAGTTACAATCACCTACACCTATTGTTTCATAGTTATCCTTTAATGTAGCTGGTTATTATTGTAATGTCATGTATATAGCTATTTCTCATTATTGTAATAAGGAACAGGTGAAGCTGAAGCACCAAATTGTAATAAGGAACAATTTGGTGCTTCAGCTGCTTCATAATAATGTAAAAACACATTGGGACAATTATTTTATAATTAAAGTCAGATATTTGTGACAACCATGACATCCCGGGATACATCACTTCCCATTGTTGTCTTACACCTACAGGTAAATATTACCCATTAACTGGCACTATTTTCTTACTATATTTACAAACTGTAAGTATTAATTAATTGTTAAAATTGTTTGTTTAAATATTTTATCTGTTACTACATTATAAAACGCTTTTACAATGTTTAAAGAGGATATAAGTCATTGGCAACTGCTTAATATTTAGTTGAAACATATGTATAATTCAAATAGGAGGAAAAGGTAACACAGAGTTTGTATATCTCTTTCCAGATGACTTTTAAGTTTTATTTCAGCATGAAAAATATGATCTTTACAAATATTGAATATCAAATAAGTTAATTGTTTTTATTCTTGTTATTATTATTATTTGTCAAAGAATCATAGCCTGTGTTTGTGTACGGAAGCAAGCAAGGTGTCCAGCGTTTTGGGGATGGTCTACTACTGGATTTATAAACACTGCACTGCCATAAATATTGGGATTTAAAGCTTAGGATTTACTAGCTCCGGTTAGTTTGTTAGGCTCGGTTGGGTTAAGCTAGGTTAGATTATGTTACATTGAGTAAGTTAGCCAGGTTAAAAACAAGTTGGCAGATCGTATTTGTGTACGAACGACTGCTGAATTTTGTGAACACTAGCACGAACACATCGTGTTATACAGGTATTTATCCAGTATTACCTAATTAATAATGTTTATTATTTCTTTTATAATATTGCAGCAAGTTGGGGATGGCAGAGGAGTATTTTTTTTTTTTTTTGCAGGGATATTCCTGCGCAGGCCCTAAGCCTCTGGCTGGCCCACTAAGTGTTGCTTGTTTCTGTTTCACTTGGGCGGAGTATGAGTATTTATGACTCGTATGGTCGCTTCAGTAAGATTTTGCCATATGTGTTTAACAACTTCTTCTGCTCTGTTGAATCTATGTTGAAATCTTAATGGGTTTGTAACTATGCACTGTGTTAGATAATGTTCCAGTGGTCTGTCGGACATTTCTCCACAGTGCTGACATTTGAGTAGTTATTGACAGCCACAGGGCAGCATTCGACTAGCCTTGCTAGTGCAGACTAGTAGATTATCAGCTGCATCTCATTAGACCCCGACCAGGCCTCCTGGTTGCTAGACTGGTCAACCCGGCTGTTGGACGCGGCTGTTCGCAGTAGGATGTATGAATCACAGCAAGGTTGATCATCCTAGCTTAGCCTAGTTTACTCCTTCCTAGCCTAGTCTAGCCCTGCTTAGCCAAGCCTAGTCTTGCGTAGCCAATTCCTGCCTTACTTAACGATGACAAGTCCTGCCTAGCATAGCCAAGCCAAGCCCAGCTTAGCTTAGCCTTGCCTAACCAGCCAAGCCTAGTCCAGCCTAGCATAGCCCAGACGAGCGTAGTCCATCCTAGCTGTGCATAACACTTGCACAGACTTGCCTAGCTTATCCAAAAATTGGCAGTAGCAAGTAATCGTGAAAGGAAAATGGGGGATAAACAATAGTAATCAGCATCTTCAACCATATATAATCTTCTATATAAATCACTATATATACACATAGTACACTACAAGTGTCACTTTCGCACTGGATACTAATACGATAAATTGTGCAGTTTTTTCTATCCTTGTGAGTCCACTCTATCTTCTATTATGTCATCCACGTTCAATGGTTCTCACAAAGGAAATCTCACCCTGCTCAACACAACATGGGCCAGTCCTGCACCGTAACGGTCACGATCTCCAGAGCACCACACTTTCTCTCTCCAGAGCCACACTGGCAGAGGTCTTCAGCCACACACTGATATATATATATATATATATATATTATATATATTATATATATATATATATATATATATATATATATTATATAATATAATATATAATATATATATGTCGTACCTAGTAGCCAGAACGCACTTCTCGGCCTACTATGCAAGACGCGATTTGCCTAATAGGCCGAGTAATTTTCTTAATTTTCAATAAATTGTTTCCAATTATTTCATAGGAATTATTATTAATATATTATATTAGGAATATAAAATATTGACGAAGTTATGTTAGACTAGGTTAGGTTAAGGTAGGTTAGGTTAGGTTAGGTAGGGTTGGTTATGTTAGGACATATATCTACCTGTTTCAACTCAAATTAAAAAATGACGAACTCATACATAATGAAATATATAGCTTTATCATTTCATAAGAAATTTTTTTTAAAATATGTAATTCAGGAAAACTTGGCTTATTAGGCAAATCGGCTCTTGCATAGTAGGCCGAGAAGTGCGTTCTGGCTACTTGGTACGACATATATATATATATATATATAATATATATATATATATATATATATATATATATGTCGTACTTAGTAGCCAGAACGCACTTCCCAGCCTACTATGCAAGGCCCGATTTGCCTAATAAGCCAAGTTTTCATGAATTAATTGTTTTTCGACTACCTAACCTACCTAACCTAACCTAACCTAACTTTTTCTGCTACCTAACCTAACCTAACCTATAAAGATAGGTTAGGTTAGGTTAGGTAGGGTTGGTTAGGTTTGGTCATATATCTAGGTTAATTTTTACTCCAATAAAAAAAATAGAACTCATATGTAATGAAATGGGTAGCTTTATCATTTCATAAGAAAAAAATTAAAGAAAATATATTAATTCAGGAAAACTTGGCTTATTAGGCAAATCGGGCCTTGCATAGTAGGCTGAGAAGTGCATTCTGGCTACTAGGTACGACATATATATATATATATATATATATATATATATATATATGTCGTACCTAGTAGCCAGAACTCTCTTCTCAGCCTACTATTCAAGGCCCGATTTGCCTAATAAGCCAAGTTTTCCTGAATTAATATATTTACTCTAGTTTTTTTCTTATGAAATGATAAAGCAACCCTTTTCTCTATGTATGAGGTCAATTTTTTTTTTGGAGTTAAAATTAACGTAGATATATGACCGAACCTAACCAACCCTACCTAACCTAACCTAACCTATATTTATAGGTAAGGTTAGGTTAGGTAGCCAAAAAAAGCTAGGTTAGGTTAGGTTAGGTAGGTTAGGTAGACGAAAAAACATTAATTCATGAAAACTTGGCTTATTAGGCTAATCGGGCCTTGAATAGTAGGCTGAGAAGTGCGTTCTGGCTATTAGGTACGACATATATATATATATATATATATATATATATATATATATATATATATGTCGTACCTAGTAGCCAGAACTCACTTCTCAGCCTACTATTCAAGGCCCGATTTGCCTAATAAGCCAAGTTTTCCTGAATTAATTTATTTACTATAATTTTTTTCTTATGAAATGATAAAGCTACCCTTTTCACTATGTATGAGGTCAATTTTTTTTTATTGGAGTTAAAATTAACGTAGATATATGACCGAACCTAACCAACCCTACCTAACCTAACCTAACCTATATATATAGGTAAGGTTAGGTTAGGTAGCCAAAAAAAGCTAGGTTAGGTTAGGTTAGGTAGGTTAGGTAGACGAAAAAACATTATATCATGAAAACTTGGCTTATTAGGCAAATCGGGCCTTGCATAGTAGGCTGAGAAGTGAGTTCTGGCTACTAGGTACGACATATATATATATATATATATATATATGTCGTACCTAGTAGCCAGAACGCACTTTTTGGCCTACTATGCAAGGCCTGATTTGCCTAATAAGCCAAGTTTTCCTGAATTAATGTATTTTCTCTAATTTTTTTCTTATGAAATGATAAAGCTACCAATTTCATTATGTCTGAAGTCAATTTTTTTTTATTGGAGTTAAAATTAACGTAGATATATGACCAAACCTAACCAACCCTACCTAACCTAACCTAACCTATCTTTATAGGTTAGGTTAGGTTAGGTAGCCGAAAAAGTTAGGTTAGGTTAGGTTAGGTTGTCGAAAAACAATTAATTCATGAAAACTTGGCTTATTAGGCAAATCGGGCCTTGCATAGTAGGCTGAGAAGTGCGTTCTGGCTACTAGGTACGACATATATATATATATATATATATATATATATATATATATATATATATATATATATATATATATATATATATATATATTAGTATATTTTGGTAGCAGTCTTTCCTGTAGACATATATTATTAAATATGACCGAAAAAGTAAGATTAATAATTCTAACACGAATTTTCTCAATCTTTCGTACATTACGCTTCACTGTTGGAGGTAAATCAAAAATCAATTCTCCAAAATTCATTTTTATTTCTAGTCTGACGCGACACGGGCGCGTTTCGTAAAACTTATTACATTTTCAAAGACTTCACAAATACACAACTGATTAGAACTTACGTCTCTCTGATATTATATCTACATTTGAGTGAGGTGGGAAGGATGATGTGGCATTAACACAAGACAGAACAGGGGATATTAATAGGGTATTAAAAGTATCAACACAAGACAGAACAGAAACAATGGGTATTGAATAGAAGTGTTTGTAGAAAGCCTATTGGTCCATATTTCTTGATGCTTCTATATTGGAGCGGAGTCTTGAGGTGGGTAGAATATAGTTGTGCAATAATTGGCTGTTGATTGCTGGTGTTGACTTCTTGATGTGTAGTGCCTCGCAAACGTCAAGCCGCCTGCTATCGCTGTATCTATCGATGATTTCTGTGTTGTTTACTAGGATTTCTCTGGCGATGGTTTGGTTATGGGAAGAGATTATATGTTCCTTAATGGAGCCCTGTTGCTTATGCATCGTTAAACGCCTAGAAAGAGATGTTGTTGTCTTGCCTATATACTGGGTTTTTTGGAGCTTACAGTCCCCAAGTGGGCATTTGAAGGCATAGACGACGTTAGTCTCTTTTAAAGCGTTCTGTTTTGTGTCTGGAGAGTTTCTCATGAGTAGGCTGGCCGTTTTTCTGGTTTTATAGTAAATCGTCAGTTGTATCCTCTGATTTTTGTCTGTAGGGATAACGTTTCTATTAACAATATCTTTCAGGACCCTTTCCTCCGTTTTATGAGCTGTGGAAAAGAAGTTCCTGTAAAATAGTCTAATAGGGGGTATAGGTGTTGTGTTAGTTGTCTCTTCAGAGGTTGCATGGCTTTTCACTTTCCTTCTTATGATGTCTTCGATGAAACCATTGGAGAAGCCGTTATTGACTAGAACCTGCCTTACCCTACAGAGTTCTTCGTCGACTTGCTTCCATTCTGAGCTGTGGCTGAGAGCACGGTCGACGTATGCGTTAACAACACTCCTCTTGTACCTGTCGGGGCAGTCGCTGTTGGCATTTAGGCACATTCCTATGTTTGTTTCCTTAGTGTAGACTGCAGTGTGGAAACCTCCGCCCTTTTCCATGACTGTTACATCTAGAAAAGGCAGCTTCCCATCCTTTTCCGTCTCGTAAGTGAAACGCAGCACGGAACTCTGCTCAAATGCCTCCTTCAGCTCCTGCAGATGTCTGACATCAGGTACCTGTGTAAAAATGTCGTCAACATACCTGCAGTATATGGCCGGTTTCAAGTTCATGTCGACTAAGACTTTTTGCTCGATGGTACCCATGTAGAAGTTTGCAAACAGGACACCTAGGGGAGAACCCATGGCGACCCCATCTACTTGCTTATACATGTGCCCATCCAGGCTCAAGAAGGGTGCCTCTTTAGTACAAGCTTGGAGTAGTTTCCTCAGAATACTTTCTGGCATGTCAAGAGGAGTACAGGCTGGATCACGATACACTCTGTCGGCTATCATTCCGATTGTCTCGTCCACAGGTACGTTGGTAAACAGCGATTCTACGTCCAACGAGGCTCTTATCCCTGTGGCCCGTGTGCCCCGCAGTAAGTCCACAAATTCCTTTGGAGACTTCAGGCTGAAGGCGCAAGGAACATAAGGAGTCAGCAGGCCGTTGAGTCGCTTCGCCAGTCTGTACGTGGGTGTGGGTATCTGGCTAATGATTGGCCGAAGTGGGTTTCCAGGCTTGTGCGTCTTGACATTTCCATACGCATATCCAGGTTTATATTCCCCAATGATCTTTGGCAGGTGGAGTCCGGATTTCTTGGCGTTCACAGTTTCGATCAGTTTGTTGACCTTTGCTTTTAATTCGGCTGTAGTGTCCTTCGTTACCCTTTGGAACTTAGTTTGGTCAGAGAGTATGATGTTCATTTTCGCCAGATATTCGTCTTTTTTAAGAATGACATATATTGGCGACTTGTCACCTCTCCTGACAACTATCTCCTTGTTCTCACGAAGGCTTTTAGCTGCCGCTTTAAGCTCGGGGGACAGTATGGTGCTTCTGTAGTTGCCTCGATTCTTTCCTCCTTCTGCAATAAGTTCTGCTTGTAAGGTATCTTTGGTAGTGACCTTCTTTTGTGTCTCGAGGTCGAATATGTCGTCCAACAGAATTTCCAACTCTACTTTCCGGGCCATTTCACTCGGTCTGGACATAACAGACAGGAGTTAATTCCTTGCAGGAATTAACCTCACTGAGGACCAAGTCACTCTCCTAAATCTGGGCATAAACTGTCATGTTATGTCCAGACCGAGTGAAATGGCCCGGAAAGTAGAGTTGGAAATTCTGTTGGACGACATATTCGACCTCGAGACACAAAAGAAGGTCACTACCAAAGATACCTTACAAGCAGAACTTATTGCAGAAGGAGGAAAGAATCGAGGCAACTACAGAAGCACCATACTGTCCCCCGAGCTTAAAGCGGCAGCTAAAAGCCTTCGTGAGAACAAGGAGATAGTTGTCAGGAGAGGTGACAAGTCGCCAATATATGTCATTCTTAAAAAAGACGAATATCTGGCGAAAATGAACATCATACTCTCTGACCAAACTAAGTTCCAAAGGGTAACGAAGGACACTACAGCCGAATTAAAAGCAAAGGTCAACAAACTGATCGAAACTGTGAACGCCAAGAAATCCGGACTCCACCTGCCAAAGATCACTGGGGAATATAAACCTGGATATGCGTATGGAAATGTCAAGACGCACAAGCCTGGAAACCCACTTCGGCCAATCATTAGCCAGATACCCACACCCACGTACAGACTGGCGAAGCGACTCAACGGCCTGCTGACTCCTTATGTTCCTTGCGCCTTCAGCCTGAAGTCTCCAAAGGAATTTGTGGACTTACTGCGGGGCACACGGGCCACAGGGATAAGAGCCTCGTTGGACGTAGAATCGCTGTTTACCAACGTACCTGTGGACGAGACAATCGGAATGATAGCCGACAGAGTGTATCGTGATCCAGCCTGTACTCCTCTTGACATGCCAGAAAGTATTCTGAGGAAACTACTCCAAGCTTGTACTAAAGAGGCACCCTTCTTGAGCCCGGATGGGCACATGTATAAGCAAGTAGATGGGGTCGCCATGGGTTCTCCCCTAGGTGTCCTGTTTGCAAACTTCTACATGGGTACCATCGAGCAAAAAGTCTTAGTCGACATGAACTTGAAACCGGCCATATACTGCAGGTATGTTGACGACATTTTTACACAGGTACCTGATGTCAGACATCTGCAGGAGCTGAAGGAGGCATTTGAGCAGAGTTCCGTGCTGCGTTTCACTTACGAGACGGAAAAGGATGGGAAGCTGCCTTTTCTAGATGTAACAGTCATGGAAAAGGGCGGAGGTTTCCACACTGCAGTCTACACTAAGGAAACAAACATAGGAATGTGCCTAAATGCCAACAGCGACTGCCCCGACAGGTACAAGAGGAGTGTTGTTAACGCATACGTCGACCGTGCTCTCAGCCACAGCTCAGAATGGAAGCAAGTCGACGAAGAACTCTGTAGGGTAAGGCAGGTTCTAGTCAATAACGGCTTCTCCAATGGTTTCATCGAAGACATCATAAGAAGGAAAGTGAAAAGCCATGCAACCTCTGAAGAGACAACTAACACAACACCTATACCCCCTATTAAACTATTTTACAGGAACTTCTTTTCCACAGCTCATAAAACGGAGGAAAGGGTCCTGAAAGATATTGTTAATAGAAACGTTATCCCTACAGACAAAAATCAGAGGATACAACTGACGATTTACTATAAAACCAGAAAAACGGCCAGCCTACTCATGAGAAACTCTCCAGACACAAAACAGAACGCTTTAAAAGAGACTAACGTCGTCTATGCTTTCAAATGCCCACTTGGGGACTGTAAGCTCCAAAAAACCCAGTATATAGGCAAGACAACAACATCTCTTTCTAGGCGTTTAACGATGCATAAGCAACAGGGCTCCATTAAGGAACATATAATCTCTTCCCATAACCAAACCATCGCCAGAGAAATCCTAGTAAACAACACAGAAATCATCGATAGATACAGCGATAGCAGGCGGCTTGACGTTTGCGAGGCACTACACATCAAGAAGTCAACACCAGCAATCAACAGCCAATTATTGCACAACTATATTCTACCCACCTCAAGACTCCGCTCCAATATAGAAGCATCAAGAAATATGGACCAATAGGCTTTCTACAAACACTTCTATTCAATACCCATTGTTTCTGTTCTGTCTTGTGTTGATACTTTTAATACCCTATTAATATCCCCTGTTCTGTCTTGTGTTAATGCCACATCATCCTTCCCACCTCACTCAAATGTAGATATAATATCAGAGAGACGTAAGTTCTAATCAGTTGTGTATTTGTGAAGTCTTTGAAAATGTAATAAGTTTTACGAAACGCGCCCGTGTCGCGTCAGACTAGAAATAAAAATGAATTTTGGAGAAGTGATTTTTTATTTACCTCCAACAGTGAAGCGTAATGTACGAAAGATTGAGAAAATTCGTGTTAGAATTATTAATCTTACTTTTTCGGTCATATTTAATAATATATATATATATATATATATATATATATGTCGTACCTAGTAGCCAGAACGCACTTCTCAGCCTACTATGCATGGCCAGATTTGCCTAATAAGCCAAGTTTTCCTGAATTAATATATTTTCTCTATTTTTTTTCTTTTGAAATGATAAAGCTATCCATTTCATTATGTATGAGGTCAATTTTTTGTTATTGGAGTTAAAATTAACGTAGATATATGACCGAACCTAACCAACCCTACCTAACCTAACCTAACCTATCTTTATAGGTTAGGTTCGGTTAGGTAGCCGAAAAAGTTAGGTTAGGTTAGGTTAGGTAGGTTAGGTAGTCGAAAAACAACTAATTCATGAAAACTTGGCTTATTAGGCAAATCGGGCCTTGCATAGTAGGCTGAGAAGTGAGTTCTGGCTACTAGGTACGACATATATATATATATATATATATATATATATATATATATATATATATATATATATATATATATATATATATATATATATATTATTATTATTACCGAAAAAGTAAGAATAATAATTCTAACACGAATTTTCTCAATATTTCTTACGGTTCTTTTCACTGTCGATGGTAATTGAAAAATTAGTTCTTCAAAATTCATTTTTATTTCTAGTCTGACACGAAACTTGGACGCGTTTCGTAATAACTTATTACATTTTCAAAGACTTTAGTTTACACACACACAACTATAACCTGCAAATACTAAAACAGATTTCTTACTGTGCTATAATTCAAATGGCTTTTTTTTTTATATACCTGCATTTGGGTGAGGTGATATGTTACAAGAGTTTTGGATGAGGTGAAAAGAAACTTTCAACACAAGATAGAACACGAAATATTGGGTAATATTGGGTAAAGTCAAAGGGGAATAATGGAAGTAAATGCAAAGGGCCTATTGGCCCATATTTCTTGATGCTTCTATATTGGAGCGGAGTCTTGAGGTGGGTAGAATATAGTTGTGCATTAATTGGCTGTTGATTGCTGGTGTTGACTTCTTAATGTGTAGTGTCTCGCAGATATCAAGCCGCCTGCTATTGCTGTATCTATCGATGATTTCCGTGTTTTTTGTTAAGACTTCTCTGGTGATGGTCTGGTTGTGAGAAGAGATTCTATGTTCCTTAATGGATCCTTGTTGCTTATGCATCCTTAATCGCCTGGAAAGAGACGTTGTTGTCTTGCCTATATACTGAATTCTTTGAGGCTTACAGTCCCCAAGTGGGCATTTGAAAGCATAGACGACATTGGTCTCTTTCAAAGCGTTCTGATTTGTATCTGGAGAGTTTCTCATGAGTAGGTTGGCCGTTTTCTTGGTTTTATAATAGATCGTCAATTGTATCTTCTGATTTTTGTCTTTAGAGATAACGTTTCTATTACCAATATCTTTCAGGACCCTTTCCTCCGTTTAATGAGCTGTGGAAAAGAAGTTCCTGTAAAATAGTCTAATAGGGGGTACAGGTGTTGTGTTAGTTGTCACTTCGGAGGTTGAATGGCATTTCACCTTCCTTCTTATGAAGTCTTCAACGAAACTATTGGAGAAGCTGTTGTTGACTAGGACCTGCCTTACCCTACAGAGTTCTTCTTCGACTTCCTTCCATCCTGAGCTGTGGCTGAGAGCACGGTCGACATAAGCGTTAACAACACTTCTCTTGTACCTGTCTGGGCAGTCACTGTTGGCATTGAGGCACATTCCTATGTTTGTTTCCTTAGTGTAGACTGCAGTGTATAAATCTCCGCTCCTTTCCATGACTGTTACATCTAGAAAGGGCAGCTTCCCATCCTTCTCCATCTCGTAAGTGAATTGCAACACAGAATTCCGTTCAAATGCCTCCTTCAGCTCCTGCAGATGTCTGACATCAGGTACCTGTGTAAAAATGTCGTCAGCATACCTGCTGTATATGGCTGGTTTCAAGTTCATGTCGACTAAGACCTTTTGTTTGATGGTACCCATGTAGAAGTTCGCAAACAGGACACCTAGGGGAAAACCCATGGCGACCCCATCTACTTGCTTATACATATTTCTTATGTTTGGGTTCGAGTCACTTCTGGAGTATGAGTTTTCAGTTGCATATAGTCCTGGACCTAGATTCAGGAAGCTCTGTGTATTTCTTCGTAAGTGGGTTTGCTACGAAGGTTCCTAAGTGCGCCCTAAGAAGATGCTTAGGTGCGATTCAATAAGGTATACTTAGGAAGAAAATTGTTGGTTCACCTGCGTGCCGATAGAGGTCACTACTGTGTTTCGTTTGGCCAATCAGAGAGCAGCAACATTCTTCATATTGAAGATTTAGCGCTGGCTTATCGGAGCTCTACTGCCGCCTATTTACGTCGAATTTTCTTATAAAATTAGTATATTTCGAAGTAAAACAATGTTTTTTCAACTTCTACAGCCAGCACCGACATTGTAGTAAACAAATATGTTACATTTGTTGTTTACCTACGTAATTCTAAGAGATACTGTGTAGCTGTCCTTGTTGCTCGGAAGATGCGCTGACAATTATTGTATATATTTACTGAATTTACCAAAGGGCCACTAACTATCTAGTGGCCTCGAAGAGGACAGAAAGCCGGCGGCTTGTTAAAGGGCCCGCCAATTGTCTTAATGATATTTTTTAGCTGGAATTTGGCATTTACGGCTTCAGCGGGTAGGCGGTTCCATGGGTTTATAGCCCTCTTGGTGGAAAAAAAACATCTGTTTTCAGTCCTACTTGAGAGAACATACTCTCCAACACTATATCTGTGATTGTCCTGTTATCAGTGACTTCATACCAAATGGTATGAGGTATTTTGAGCTCTGTAATTACTTCATACACTCAGGAATATTGGAAGATATTCTTGTGCTGCACCCAGATTTTGCCAGTGGAGGCTAATAGATCAGCATTAAGTATTTTGTTCTCTCCTAATTCCATGTATGACTGGCCATCCTGTGAGGTGAGGATGTTGGGTGAGCTGGTAGCTGGTTTTTGATCTACACTGTGTGGTCCTTTATACAGAATAGGAAAGCAGCACATTGCTGTGTATACCTAAACATGTTTAAAAATACATTGTTTGAGAGGAGTTTTGTAGAAACTGGTAAGAGTAATTAAAATATAATGTTTCCATGATTCAGTGCTTACCTCTTGTGAAAATTGCTTAGAGTTGTTTAGTCAGAGTTGATTTGTTTTTTGTATTGAGGCTGGTATTTTCTAAATTGATTCCATGTACAGTATGTCTAACCATCCTGTGAGATGGGAGTATTAGATAAACTTATAGCTAGTTTTTTATCTACACTGTGTAATATTCCATATAGAATAGGGTAGCAGCACATTGCTGTGTATACCTAATCTTCTTAATAAAAAAAATCAGTAATAAAGATTTTAAATTATAGTTTGTATTATTACAAAAACAGTACTGTATTATCCTTATTAAATCATGTTGACCATGGATCATTAAGATCTCATGTTGATATGTAATACAAGTCATATTTCTTTTGAACTGCTAATCCATGCTAATCATTCATTAAATTGTGCATTATGTCTCAATTTTTCACTTCCTTGGATATACTGTACAGTACAAAAAGATAGGATAAAAATAAACCAGTAATATTTCTTTCATTATATTTTTCATTTAAATAACTGCATCAATATTTTTACAGCTGACAGGATTTGTTTTACCATACAGGTGCATTATTTGTTAAAAAAAATTTGGTTTATTGTTACACACAATGGTGCTACATAGCCTTCCCAGCTTGGTGCCTTCTTTTAATACTTACTGATTAAAAAATAAATAATAAATACATTTTATTCAGGAAAAGTACATACAGTTGATTTACAAACATAATGTTGGATTTATAGACAGAGCTAGTACATACAATACCTAAAGCCACTAATACTCATAGCATTTCGGGCAAGGTGTGGGGGGAAAAAACACAGACTAAAACTTAGTAATCGGGATTAGGTATAAATTGTGTTGAAAGAAGGAATAAAAAATACAAAAAGGGGGGTTAGCATAGCATAACTCAGCAATTGCACATGTTGGTGAACAGCGTTGTTTAAAAAATAGCAAGACATGGGTTGACATTTAGGAGGTAAGTTAGGTTACATGGAGTTAATTAGGCAGTACTTGGTTTAACTCTTAAACTGGTTGAGAGAGGTACAGCCTTTGACATGATTCGGGAGGTCATTCTACATTCTGGGTCCCTTGATTTGTAGAGCACTTCTAGTTTGGTTACACACAGCCAAATTGAGTAACAGGAAGAGGTCTTGGACACAAATTTGTTCCATGCTAAATGTAGAGGAATCAGCTGAGTATTCCTCAAATAAAATAAGTTGCCTCAGCTTATAAGGTAAATAAATATATATATATATGTTGGGGTTTTCAACCCGGGTAGGCTAGTTTGCGGTAGGTCAGGGTGGGCTAGGCAGGGCTAGGCTGGGACAGACTAAGAAAAGCTAGGCTAAGCTGTGCTTGGCTTGTCTAAGCTTGGCATGGCTTAGCAATGGCAGGCAGGACTGGGCATTGTTAAGCAATTCAAGGTTAGGCTAGAGAAGACTAGGCTTGGATATGCAGGAATAGACTAGGCTATGCTAGGCAAGGGTAGACTTGGATAAGCCTTTCTAGTCTAGGCTAGTAAGGGTTAAATTAGGATAAGCAAGGCTAAGCTAGGCTTTGCAAGCGGTATGCACAGCTAGGATGACTACACTAGGCTCAGCTAAGCTCGGCTATGCAAGGATATGCTAGGCTGGGTTAGGCAAGGCTAGGCTTGGCTGGTTAGGCAAGGCTAGGCTAACCTGGGCTGGGCATGGTTTTGCTAAGCATGGCTTGGCTACACTAAGCAGGACTGGTCATGGTTAAGCAAGGCAGGGTTGGACAGGGTTAGGCTAGGCAAGACTAGCTTCGGCATGCAAGGCTAGACTAGGCTAAACAGGGCTAAGCTATGCAAGGGTAGACTGTGAATGGCTTGGCTAGTCTAGGCTAGGAAGGGGTAAGCTAGGCTAAGCTAGGCTGATCAACAATGCTATGATTCATACGTCCTGCTGCAAGCAGCCGTGTCCAACCGCCTGGTTGACCAGTCCAGCAACCAAAAGGGCTGGTCGGGGTCTAATGAAATGGAGCTGATAATCTACTAGTCTACACTAGCAAGGCTTGTTTGCCTTGAAAGAGATATACAAACTGTGTTACCTTTTCTTCCTATTTGAATTATACATATGTTTCAACAAAATATTAGGCAGTTGCCAATGACTTATATCTTATATAAACGATGTAAAAGCATTTAATAATGTAGTAATAGATTAAACATTTAAACAAACAATTTTTACAATGAATTAATACCTAAACAGTTTGTATATATAGTAAGAAAATAGTGGCAGTTAATGGGTAATATTTACCTGTAGGTGTAAGACAACAATGGGAAGTGATGTAGTATCCCGGGATGTCATGGTTGTCACAAATATCTGACTTTAATTATAAAATAATTGTCCCAATGTGTCTTACATTATTATGAAGCAGCTGAAGCACCAAATTGTTCCTTATTACAAACAGATAATGAAAAAATAGCTATATACAGAACAGCAAAATAATAACCAGCTACATTAAAGGATAATAATGAAACTGTAGGTGTAGGTGATAACTATGGAACTGTAGGTGAACGAGATACCAAATATCTTAGATGTTTTGTTTAATATATGTATCGACCGGAAAGGATTTTATTCATCATAAACTAATTAACCACAAACATAAGTACATATAATTCAAAACATATATCAAAGCAAAGTTACTCAGTTATTCATCCGGATTTGTGAAGCTAAAATAGTTTTCTTTGAGACAATGGCAAACCGCTGAATTCAGCCATAATATATGTGGGGACAGGTTGCTACATTACTCTCTTCCATTTCCCCCACCTTCATCTTTCCCTATCCCCTACCTTCGTCTCTCCCTATTCCTCACTTTCTCCCTCATTCCCTATCCCCCTTTCTTCCTCTGTTCCTAATCCCCCTTTTTCTCTTCTCCTCTTTCAACCATTCTCCATGCATCTCCTTCTTCCCTTCTCACCCCATTCCTCTGAGAACTTCTCACCCTTCTCCTCTGTATTCTAATAGTCAGAATACACTACTCGGCTTATTATGCAAGGCCCGATTTGCCTAAGAGGCAGAGTGATCATCGTTAGTTTCAAAAATTTGTTTCCCATTAGTTTATTTGTATTAATATTATTATGTTATATTAGGAATTATATTACTTATTCAGTTTTGGTTTGAACCTACTTGAAGTAGGTCAGGTTTGGTTATATGTTTATGTTAGTTTTAAATTAAATTAAACAAACAAAATAAAATCATATATAATGTGATGGAAACCTTTATCATTTCACAAGAAAAAATTAAGATAAATATTTAGCTTCAGGAAAACTCGGCTTATTAGACCAACAGAACTCTGCATACTTGGCCAAGTAGTGCATTTAAGTTATTAAGTTTAACATATGTGTATATTATATATATATATATATATATATATAATTATATATTATATATATATATATATATATATATATATATATATATATATTATATATATATATGTCGTATCTAGTTGCCAGAATGCAGTACTCAGCTTACTATGCAAGTCCCGATTTGCCTAATAAGCCAAATTTTCCTGAATTTATATATTTTTCTCATTTTTTCTTATGAAATGATAAAGCTATCTATTTCATTATGTACGAGTCATTTTTTTTTAATTCGAGTTAAAACTAATGTAGCCAAATGACCAAACCTAACTGAACCTACCAAACCTAACCTAACCTATCTTAACCTGACCTTAACTAGCATAACTAAGTCAATAATTGATGTTCTTAATATAATATAATAACAATAATTCAAATAAACAAATTTGAAACAATTTGTTGAAAATAAAATCACTCGGCTTATTAGGCAAATCGGGCCTTACATAGCAGGCCGAGAAGTGCGTTAAAAAAAGACTCATTGAACACACATATAATATATGAATATAATATTGTTATGAGACATTTTAAATCTCCCAGTCAGAGTTTTTTTCTTAAATTGTTGTGCAATATTGTAACTTAAATCTGGGTCAAGTTTGTACATACCAGTACTAACATTGAGAAGATTTGGACACTGACTGATTAGGGCAGACTCAATTAAATTCCATTCCACAAAATCATTGCAATTGGTAATGCTTGTTGTGCCTTCCCAATTAATAGTGTACTCACACAAACTTGTGTGTAGATACAATACACTAGATGTTTGGGCAGTTCTAATACTATAAGCATGTTGGCACATGCGCAATTTTTAGGATTTTTCTGTTTGTCTTAGGTACACAGACTCGCATTCATTTGCAGGGAAACGAGATCCATAATATTATAATCATATATTATATATGTGTTCAATGAGACTTTTTCTTTCATCTTTTATACTTATCCTCTTACCACTTAATCCTTTTGACCATTCCAAGCTGATCTATACCTGTTTCTGGTTAATTCATTCCCAGGGGATGGGTGGTCTGGTTCCAGTGGTGGCCTCCACCCTCCCTTTGTGTCTTTTCTCTTAGTCTGGTGTTGACAACGGTCGTGTTCGGCCTGGTCGGGCCAACAATCTGAAACAAGCAACAAGCAGACTGAAATTCTAAATATATATATATATATATATATATATATATATATATATATATATATATATATATATATATATATATATATATATATATATATATATATATATATGTTTCATTGAATATGACCGCATATTCTGTATTTATTATTTTCTGGTTTAGGGCTTCTATCCCTCTAACTATTTTCTTAGCATCAGAGCTTAATTGAAATAGGAGTTCTCCAAAACTCATTTTCGTACTTTTAAGGTGAAGAAAAGAAGTGATTTACTATAGAGTGTATTACACTTATTTGTATAATTTGCACGACGTTTCGAACCTCCATGGTTCATTCTCAAGTGAACAGATCTTACAATACTAGTTGATTTTATACCCGCATTAGGTCAGGTGATAATACAATGAAGGTGAAAACATGGGGGGGATACATAAGGGATAAACAAAGGGGCTGCAGAAGGCTTATTGGCCAATACGAGGCATCTCCTATCTAAACACAAAGATTAATCCAGTGTAATTGGCCTGTTATGTTGGACATTGTCTTCTGTGTTGGCATCGATATGTTCTTGTCTTGTCCTTACTCTCATGGTGGGTAGAGTAAATAGTTCCGTGATTTGGGTGTTCATGGTAGGTCGCTCTATTCTTATGTGAATTGCCTCAAGAATTTGTAATCTTCTTGAATCTTGGGTTTTGTCTATTATGCAAGTATTCTTGTTCAACATTTCTCTTGTTAGAGTAATGTCATGGGCTTGTCTCATGTGATTCCTAGGGGCACCAGATTGAAGATGGCATGTCAAACGCCTCGTCAGCTTGGTCGACGTCATACCTATGTACTTACATTGAAGGTTACATCCTTCGTGGGGGCAAGTGTACATGTATACAACGCTTGACTGCTGTAGAGGGTTCTCCGTCGGCTTCGGGCTGTTTTTGATAAGGAGTTCGGAAGTCTTCTTGGTTTTGTAGAATATTATCAGGTTTATGTTTTGGTTAGGAGTAGTGCTTTTTACTCCTTTACGGATTATTTCTTTCATTATTCTTTCCTCTTTTATATGTTCACTGTGCATGGTTGATTTGTAATATAATTTTATTGGGGGTGTTGTGGTTTCTGTTCTAGGTTCTGAATTATACCAACGGTCCAAGTGTCTTCTTATAGCAGCGTTTATTTCCGCGTTGCTATATCCGTTGTTCACCAATACCTGAGTTACTCTTTCAAACTCTCTACTCACGTTGCTCCATTCAGAGCAGTGGGTAAGCGCTCGACGAATATAAGCATTGAGAACACTGGCTTTGTATCTTTGGGGGCACTCACTTCTACCGTTCAGGCATAATCCTATGTTGGTGGGCTTGGTATATACGTTGGTGCTTAAAGAGGTTCCTGTTTTTGTTATTAGTACATCCAAGAATGGCAGACTGTTATTTTCACTATTTTCATGTGTAAATCGGAGTACTGACTCTCTCTCTAGGTGTCTTTTTAGGTCAATTAGTTCATCTGAGTCTTTTACTATTACGAATATGTCATCTACATAACGGCAGTATACAGTTGGTTTTTGTCTGCTACTGAAGACCCTATCTTCGATGGTTCCCATATAAAAATTAGCAAATAAAACTCCTAAGGGGGAGCCCATTGCTACTCCGTCTATTTGTAAATACATGTCTCCTTGTGGACTGATGAAAGGGGCTTCCTTTGTACATGCTTCGAGAAGACTTTTCAAGTGTGGCTCAGGTATGTCTAATTTGGGGGTGCTCTCGTCTCTGTATACTCTGTCCAGTATCATTCCTATGGTTGTGTCGACTGGGACGTTGGTAAAAAGGGATTCAACGTCCAGGGAAGCGATGATTCCATCGGGCTGGGTAGATTTGATCAATTCTAGGAAATCTGCTGATGATTGTAGACTAAACTTACTTGGAGTGTATGGAGTTAGGAGTTCATTGAGTTTCTTTGCCAGGTGATAAGTTGGGGTTGGTATTTGGCTGATTATAGGGCGTAGTGGGTTACCTGGTTTATGCGTCTTAACATTGCCGTAGGCATATCCTAAGCCATAGTCGCCTTGAAGTTTATTGAAATGCACACTACCTTTCTTTGCGTTGATTGCTGTAATTGTTTTGTTTACTTTCTGCTTAAGGTCTTCTACGGGGTTCCTCGTGATTCGTTGAAATTTGGAGTCGTCACTTAGGATGTCGCTAATTTTGTTCATGTATTCATGGGTAGGAATCAATACATATGCTGCTGTTTTGTCGGCTTTTCTTATTGTTACGTCTTTCAGATTTTTTAGTTGTTTCGCTGCTTCTTTGAGTCGTGGAGTTAAGATTGTAGATGAATATGTTCCTCGTTTTTTCCCTGCTTCTGCAAGTAGTTCAGCTTGAAGTGTGTCAGTGGTGATGACTTTTGTGTTGTCTTCTAGCTTATGGATATTGTCCAGAAGCATTTCGATTTCCAGGCGTTTTTGATGCATCTTTGGTTTAGATAAGAATTGACAATTTATACCAAGATTTAAGAGGTCTCGTTGGTCCTGGGTAAGATCATAAGAAGTCAGGTTAAAGTTAAGTTAACATCCCTAAACGGTGGACAGCTAAAAATCCCTCGTCCTAAAGATGGCTACTTTAACCTGACTTCTTATGATCTTACCCAGGACCAACGAGACCTCTTAAATCTTGGTCTAAATTGTCAATTCTTATCTAAACCAAAGATGCATCAAAAACGCCTGGAAATCGAAATGCTTCTGGACGATATCCATAAGCTAGAAGACAACAAAAAAGTCATCACCACTGACACACTTCAAGCTGAACTACTTGCAGAAGCAGGGAAAAAACGAGGAACATATTCATCTACAATCTTAACCCCACGACTCAAAGAAGCAGCGAAACAACTAAAAAATCTGAAAGACGTAACAATAAGAAAAGCCGACAAAACAGCAGCATATGTATTGATTCCTACCCATGAATACATGAACAAAATTAGCGACATCCTAAGTGACGACTCCAAATTTCAACGAATCACGAGGGACCCCGTAGAAGACCTTAAGCAGAAAGTAAACAAAACAATTACAGCAATCAACGCAAAGAAAGGTAGTGTGCATTTCAATAAACTTCAAGGCGACTATGGCTTAGGATATGCCTACGGCAATGTTAAGACGCATAAACCAGGTAACCCACTACGCCCTATAATCAGCCAAATACCAACCCCAACTTATCACCTGGCAAAGAAACTCAATGAACTCCTAACTCCATACACTTCAAGTAAGTTTAGTCTACAATCATCAGCAGATTTCCTAGAATTGATCAAATCTACCCAGCCCGATGGAATCATCGCTTCCCTGGACGTTGAATCCCTTTTTACCAACGTCCCAGTCGACACAACCATAGGAATGATACTGGACAGAGTATACAGAGACGAGAGCACCCCCAAATTAGACATACCTGAGCCACACTTGAAAAGTCTTCTCGAAGCATGTACAAAGGAAGCCCCTTTCATCAGTCCACAAGGAGACATGTATTTACAAATAGACGGAGTAGCAATGGGCTCCCCCTTAGGAGTTTTATTTGCTAATTTTTATATGGGAACCATCGAAGATAGGGTCTTCAGTAGCAGACAAAAACCAACTGTATACTGCCGTTATGTAGATGACATATTCGTAATAGTAAAAGACTCAGATGAACTAATTGACCTAAAAAGACACCTAGAGAGAGAGTCAGTACTCCGATTTACACATGAAAATAGTGAAAATAACAGTCTGCCATTCTTGGATGTACTAATAACAAAAACAGGAACCTCTTTAAGCACCAACGTATATACCAAGCCCACCAACATAGGATTATGCCTGAACGGTAGAAGTGAGTGCCCCCAAAGATACAAAGCCAGTGTTCTCAATGCTTATATTCGTCGAGCGCTTACCCACTGCTCTGAATGGAGCAACGTGAGTAGAGAGTTTGAAAGAGTAACTCAGGTATTGGTGAACAACGGATATAGCAACGCGGAAATAAACGCTGCTATAAGAAGACACTTGGACCGTTGGTATAATTCAGAACCTAGAACAGAAACCACAACACCCCCAATAAAATTATATTACAAATCAACCATGCACAGTGAACATATAAAAGAGGAAAGAATAATGAAAGAAATAATCCGTAAAGGAGTAAAAAGCACTACTCCTAACCAAAACATAAACCTGATAATATTCTACAAAACCAAGAAGACTTCCGAACTCCTTATCAAAAACAGCCCGAAGCCGACGGAGAACCCTCTACAGCAGTCAAGCGTTGTATACATGTACACTTGCCCCCACGAAGGATGTAACCTTCAATGTAAGTACATAGGTATGACGTCGACCAAGCTGACGAGGCGTTTGACATGCCATCTTCAATCTGGTGCCCCTAGGAATCACATGAGACAAGCCCATGACATTACTCTAACAAGAGAAATGTTGAACAAGAATACTTGCATAATAGACAAAACCCAAGATTCAAGAAGATTACAAATTCTTGAGGCAATTCACATAAGAATAGAGCGACCTACCATGAACACCCAAATCACGGAACTATTTACTCTACCCACCATGAGAGTAAGGACAAGACAAGAACATATCGATGCCAACACAGAAGACAATGTCCAACATAACAGGCCAATTACACTGGATTAATCTTTGTGTTTAGATAGGAGATGCCTCGTATGGGCCAATAAGCCTTCTGCAGCCCCTATGTTTATCCCTTATGTATCCCCCCCATGTTTTCACCTTCATTGTATTATCACCTGACCTAATGCGGGTATAAAATCAACTAGTATTGTAAGATCTGTTCACTTGAGAATGAACCATGGAGGTTCGAAACGTCGTGCAAATTATACAAATAAGTGTAATACACTCTATAGTAAATCACTTCTTTTCTTCACCTTAAAAGTACGAAAATGAGTTTTGGAGAACTCCTATTTCAATTAAGCTCTGATGCTAAGAAAATAGTTAGAGGGATAGAAGCCCTAAACCAGAAAATAATAAATACAGAATATGCGGTCATATTCAATGAAACATGTTTGAAAGAAAACCTGCTGCCAGTATACACTGTATATATATATACAGTATATATATATATATATATATATATATATATATATATATATATATATATATATATATATATATATATATATTATATATATATATATATATATATATATATATATATATATATATATATATATATATATATATATATATATATATGCGAACAAGCCTGAATGGTCCCCAGGACAATATGCAACTGAAAACTCACACCCCAGAAGTGACTCGAACCCATACTCCCAGGAGCAACGCAACTGTTATGTACAAGACGCCTTAATCCACTTGACCATCACGACCGGACATAATGAGGTGATGTCCGGTCAAATAGCTTCGGCTATCACCTCATTATGTCCGGTCGTGATGGTCAAGTGGATTAAGGCGTCTTGTACATACCAGTTGCGTTGCTCCTGGGAGTATGGGTTCGAGTCACTTCTGGGGTGTGAGTTTTCAGTTATATATATATATATATATAAGGATATATCTATTATCATTTTGAGTGAGAGGGACAGTAGTACTTACCATCTTAAAATAGAACACAACAGCTAAAAGGATATTTGAGGAAGGAGAGTCGCCCATATTATATCTTGATGACACAGAGCGACCTGGCCAACCTGTACCTGCGGGCGGGACTCAAGAACTTGGGCACTGTCTTTCTTATCACTGACGCCCACATCCCCGACGAGAAGTTTTTGGTGCTCATCAACGACCTGCTCGCTTCCGGGGAGATCCCCGACCTCTTCCCGGACGACGAGGTAGAGAATATTGTGTCATCAGTGAGGAACGAGGTAAGAGGCTCGGTGGGGTCACTTTCCTGGGCCTCGGCCCTGTGGTGAGTCGCTCTTTCTCAAGCCACCCTCCACATTTATTCCACCCTCTTAACCTTGTTACTCTTAATTTGTGCTCCTTCACGTGTCACTTAATCTTAGGTGTGCTTCAGTTTTATTGGCATGTACAGGTCTTAATGCTGCCCTAGATGTTAATGAGACTTTATTATTCGTTATAATAATAATTATAAATATTATTACTAGTATTATTATAATTTATTAATATTATTATTCTGGTTATTATAGTTGCACAATGAAATCACTTTAACATGAAGTATCAATGATAAAATCAGTAGGAACCGTGGGAAGAATTCGAACCTGCTCACTTGGTACTCCCAAGCACATGCCTTAGGCCTCTTTGACCCTGCTAGGATTCACTTGAATCCCAAGATGCTTTTGAGCACGTGGTTAAGTGGTCTAGGGCGCTAGCTTATGAGCACCCAGTGTGCAGGTTCGATTGCTCCTCATATCCTTATGATTTTCTCATTATTATAATTATTATTTTCATTATTGTTGTTGTTAAAAGTATTATTATTTTTATTACTGTTATTTGTTATTATTAATGTTGTAATTGGCATTATTATCATTATTGATAAAATCAGTTGAAGCCATGAGGAGGATTCGAACCTGCACACTGGGTACTGCCCGGTGATTTATTTGTGCATTATAATGATTATTATTATTATTTTGTTATTTTTAGTATAGCTATTATTATTATTATTATTATTATTATTATTATTATTATTATTATTATTATTATTATTTTCATTGGCAGGTGATGAGTCACAATAACGTGGCTGAAGCATGTTGGCCAGACCACACACTAGAAGGTGAAGGGACGACGACGTTTCGGTCCGTCCTGGACCATTCTCAAGTTGATTGATAATGGTCCAGGATGGACCGAAACGTCGTCATCCCTTCATCTTCCAGTGTGTTGTCTTGTCAACATTATTTTCAATTTTATTTTAATAGGATTTTTATTATTTGTGACTTGCCATTCAGGAGTTAATTTCGTTAGGAGTTTGGATTACATTTCATGGAATATATGTCGGAGCCTGAATTCTAAAAATGTAATTTCTTTTAACAAGAAATATACATAAAGCTTCACTCAGAGAAGAGAAGTGCACAAACTGTGTCACTCGACACCAGTGTTATAACATCCAGTAACATCCAGGCTTGTGTGTCCCAGCTTCACAAGTGTGTATGTCAACACAACATTGTCTCACCACTACTACACTACTCTCAACATGCACTCCAACGCCCAAAGTGTGTGTGTCCCAGCTTCACAAGTGTGTATGTCAACACAACATTGTCTCACCACTACTACACTACTCTCAACATGCACTCCGACGCCCAAAGTGTGTGTGTCCCAGCTTCACAAGTGTGTATGTCAACACAACATTGTCTCACCACTACTACACTACTCTCAACATGCACTCCAACACCCAGAGTTCACGACTCAGCATATTGTTGCATGTTACGTGTCGTGTCTCCCTGCGCCTCACCCAGGCTTGTGTTGATAGCCTCACCATGGAGCTTCCTGCTGCACGGTGGCCATATTCTAGTCTCTGTTTTTATCTCCCCTTAACCGGGTGATGCTGGTTTTGATGAGGGCTCGCAATTTTTGAGGTGGGTAATTATTGTATCACCTCCCCTCGTTCTGCGCGGACAACTCTTTTTGTTTTTTAAATCAGTGCCCGCAATTTTGCCTGATTCTTAGAACATTTCCATGCTGTTGCTCGTAACCTCTTTTCCTCAACTTGCATGTGAAAGTCGCACTCCCACACACCTCACACAGCCTGCTGCATGCCTTCACTACCAGCTTCCCACTCCCTCAACTCACTGTCAACCATTACGTTCGTTACACAGCTTTAGACACGCTCTAGTGTATTGTGTCAGACATGTCGCTAGTGACAAGTGCAGTTTTTTGTGTGACTTAAACTTTTTCTGGTCTCCTAGTTTGTATCGACAGCCACTAGCAGCACAGTTTTTTATTTTTTTATTAACAAAGTTCCCTAATTTAATTTTCATTACCAGCACATATGTCAAATATATTCAATTCCTTATAATGCGAGTTAGTAATAATGGACGCTTGTTGAGTCATGACAGTCTCAGCTCGCTACCACATCACCCGCTTGGTATCGTAGTGTATCAACACCATACGTGGTGGTGGTGTCTCCCAATGTTGAACTGTAGTGTGACACCATCACTACACGTGGTGGTGGTGTCTCCCAATGTTGAACTGTAGTGTGACACCATCACTACACGTGGTGGTGGTGTCTCCCAATGTTGAACTGTAGTGTGACACCATCACTACACGTGGTGGTGGTGTCTACCAATGTTGAACTGTAGTGTGACACCATCACTACACGTGGTGGTGGTGTCTCCCAATGTTGAACTGTAGTGTGACACCATCACTACACATGGTGGTGGTGTCTCCCAATGTTGAACTGTAGTGTGACACCATCACTACACGTGGTGGAGGTGTCTCCCAATGTTGAACTGTAGTGTGACACCATCACTACACGTGGTGGTGGTGTCTCCCCAATGTTGAACTGTAGTGTGACACCCTCACTACACGTGGTGGTGGTGTCTCCCAATGTTGAACTGAAGTGTGACACCATCACTACACATGGTGCTGGTGTCTCCTAATGTTGAACTGTAGTGTGACACCATCACTACACGTGGTGGTGGTGTCTACCAATGTTGAACTGTAGTGTGACGTGGGAGGAAGGGGTGTATCCCCATTTAACACTAGTGTACCATATTAGCTGAAGGTACAGCATATCGAAGATTTTTTTTTTTTGAAATGTAGTCACAATGAGGTACCCCATTTATGGTAGAAGTCGAGGTCGTAGAGATTTCATCTTCGGGTAATGTGTTAGAGGTGTGTGATGTGTCAGATGTAGGTTCTTGGACCCAGCTTAAAAAGTCGTTGATATGCCGTACCCCATTTAAGACTGCAGCCAGGGTCTGATGGGGGCCATCTTCGCGTAATGTGTTAATTAGAGATGTGGGATGCAATTTCCTGTGTTGGATGTTAGTTCATGGACCTGGCTGCAAAGTTGACGCTAAGCTCTACCCAGTTTAAGACTAAAATCAGAGTCGTAGTGAGTTCATCTTTAGGAATATGTTAATTAAGAGTGTATAAAGTAATTAGCTGTGAAAGACTTCAGTTCTTGGATCCGACTGTTAAAGTTTACTGTTGTAATTTCGTAAGTATGCATCTGATTTTTATTAAATTTATGAGAATTTCAAGAAAATATGACCAAAAATATGACTAAAATTAGTTTTTAATCGCAGTAAGAAGAAAAGATATATATATCTAGCCTGAGCTCTAGTCCTCGGCCTTAGTTCTCTCATGTAACTTCGTTATTATCAGTTCAGTTAAAGTAATATTTTAAAAGTCAACCACGAGACGAGGTCGAGGAACAAAAGGTTCGCTCTTGTATTTTCGTTAGTAACATTTCCATTTTAATGATAACTAAAAGAGGCATTTTACACATGGTAACAAAATAAAACTGAGTTGTTGTGCTGCAGCTCCCGACTCCACCATAGTACATAGTACACCGACTCTTGCAACTTCGTTTCTAACAGTTCAATTTTCATAAGATATAATCCATAGGTATTTCAGACGAAGTAAAAGAAAAAAGTACTTGGCCTCTAGCTTTAGTTATGGTCCCCAGTTCTCTGTTGTATTTTCATTATTTAACATTCAATTTTAAATAAAATTTAAAACATAGATACATGTTGCCTTCAGAATGAAATACCATCAACTATCTTTTGCATTTTAAGCATAGGCAAGCACAGTTCATGCAAATGAGGAAGCACAATGAGGAAAGTACAATTAAGTAATTACTCTCTAATCACGCCAAGAATTTGTTGTACTTTGCCAAGAACATGTTGTTCTACAGATTGGTAGGAGAACTAACAATTGGAAATGGCACTAAGAATGGGGTAGGATAAGTTAGGTGAGATAGTTGAATGTGCTTTCCGTACATGTCTGTCTGTGTGTGTGTATGTATGAATTTGTATCAGTTTGCGAGTTGAATATGTGCTTTGATAATGGGAAAAATCTTGGAGAACTCTTTCAACTTTGTCAGTATAAAAATATATGAAGAATCTAGTTCAGGTTAAGAAACTTACTTGTTTTGATGTATAATACTTGGTGAACTCTACGGTATTTCGCAGAGAAGATGTTGGTCAGAGATGACTTGCCCTTTAGGCACTCTCTTAATTTGAGCTCCTTCTACCCCAGAAAATTGATGGTTTTACGGTAGCAAGTGAACTGGGAGTATATTGTCGATATTAAGGAGTAAGTCTTATGGTATTCTTTGTGGACATGAATTGTTAAGTCGTTGAGTTGGTTGCACGTAAGTCTGCATGTGTTTTGTATATAAGTGAATGTGTGTATGAGTGCCTATGAAAAAGGATTGTATGTGATTTGTATACATGTGTTTTTGAGAGTATTTTTGGGGGGTGGGGGGGGGGGTACTCTCCTAGTTGTACTCACCTATTTGTGATTGTGGTGGTTGAACTTCGGCTCTTTGGTCTCGCCTCTCAACTGTCAATCAACTTGTGTATAGGTTCCTAAGCCTATTGTGCTCTACCATATTAAATTGGAAACTGAGCATGGAGTGTGCCTTCACCATATCATTGCCTAATGCATTCCATTTGTTAGCTACCATGATTCTGACAATTTTTTTTTCTCTGTAGCTCATTTCTGTACTAAGTTTCCAACTGTGTTCCCTTATTCTGGTTTTGCCCCATGCTATTTAGTTCGTCTTTGTCCACCTTGCCAATTCCACCGGGAATGTTGTAGGTGAGGATCCTGTCTCCTCTAACTCTTCTATTTCCAGGGACGTTTAGTTTAATTCCCGTAGCCTTTCCTCGTAACTCATATCCCTCAGTTCTGGGACTAGTATGGTGGCATACCTCTGATTTTTTCTAACTTTGTCTTGTGTTTAACTAGGTATGGACTCCATGCTGGATCTGCATACTTCAGGATTGGTCTGACATATGTGGTATACAACTCTGACATATATAGTACATATATGTGTGTTTACACATGTATATGTGGTATGCATATGTATATGTGGTATGCACATGTGTATGAGGTATACATATGTGATATGTTTATGTGGTATATATATATATATATATATATATATATATATATATATATATATATATATATATATATATATATATATATTATATATGGTATACATATGTGTACGTGGTATGCATATGTATATGGGGAATACATATGTGTATGCATAAAGTATGTGGTTTACATATGTGTGTATAAATATGTTTATGTGATATACATGTGTGGGTATACATATGCTTAAGTGGTGTACATATATAGTTTAAGAATGAATATATTTGTATGTGATCTGAGAAGGTACATGAATGTATGCATTTGTTTATTTGAGTAAGTTTGTTATTATAATTGAAAGTGAAGGTGCGGGTGTGTGTAAGGAAAATGTTTATATTTATGCAAGTTTATGTAAGCGTTTATGTGTTTTGAGTAAGCTTGTGTGATTCGTGATATCCCAATGAATGTAAAGTATTTGCATGTTTTGTGTAAGTCTGTGTTTGCATGTGCAAGCTTGTGAATGTAATTTTATGTAAGAGCTAGTTCATATTTTATGAAGGTGTGTAAGTTTGTAAAAGTGTGTGAGTTTGTATGTGTAAGTTCGTGTTTATGAATGTACTATGTTTTTGGATAAGTTTGTGTGTTGAGTTTAAGTTCGTGAATATAATTGTATGTGTGAGATAGTAGCATAGGTAATTTGTGTAAGAGTGTGTATTTCTATGTGTTTGCACCCCGGGTAGGACAGAAATGGTTGGGTGCATCTCCTATCACCTAATATGCCTGTTCACCAAGCAGTAACAAGGGGCCAAGGAGTTAGTCAACTTGTTGTGGGGTTGCATCCTGACGGGGTCTGTAATTCGACATTGGAGGGTGGGGGGTATTACCTCGATCTAAGCCTAATGTGAATAAAGACATTCTGGCTGCCCGTTCCCCCGAGACAATGAATTAGGAATTATGTAATTTGTGTTAGTACATGAATGTAAGAATATGTGTGATTTGTGTTAGTAAATGAGTGTAAGAATGTATGTATTTTGTTTAAGTTTGTGCAAGTACGTGTATACAAGTTAGATTGTGACATTGTGGTATATGAAAGAGTGAGTGTGTTTTGTGCAAGTTAGTACATAGGCTTACTTAGTACTCCTGAACCCATTACACCATACTCAGACCCTTAACAGGGATGTTAAGGGTCTGGTGAGTTTGGTGTAGTGGGTTATTTAGATCAGTTTCTTAAAAGTTGTTCAATGTCAACCAATGTTATTTTACTAGTTGTATATGAAAAGGGCTGCAATTATTCCAAGTTTCAGTATCGCAGCGTAAATAGAAAGGGAGATTTTTTTTCAACGAATATTACACATTTTCAAGTGAGTTGAAACCTTTCACCTTTTCAGATATAATCATTCTATGACACTTTTTGACACATTAGCATATAATAAAGGAACTGTAGGAGGGGATTTTCCAAAACATCTTTAGTTTTCCTAATACAAATAGTCAAAGTTCTCCCTAAAAATTATGCAAATATATCATGTTTATTGCTATTATAAAATCAATAAATGAACTTAGGAAAAAAACGCTACCTACAGACTTTAGATACATAAACTTTACATATAAGGTGTAAGTTTCATGCAAATTGAATAAAAATGAAAGAGTACCACCTAGTTTATGTTACTTGAAAAATAAAAAATAAAAAATTAAAGTCTAAGGTGCTGTCATCTGTGGCTGAGATTGACATTAACCAATTTCCTCCAAAATTCCCACCTGTACAGATAGGCTTACGTGCAGTCAGGTGGACAAGTTTCATGCAAATCGTCCAATAAACAAATATGAAAAAAAAACTAATTAAATTTTTTTTATTAAAACTAATTATATTGTTTAAAAATATATGTTATTGTGATAGCTGAGAGTCAAAGACATGATTTAAGTTGACACCTGTGTTAGATAATCGTTTTTGACCATTTTGGAAAATTTTTGACACATAATTTAATATTTTTTTCTCTCTTCCTAATATTGCTACGATGCTAAGACTTAGACTATACGAAACCCTTTTTATATACAACTCGTCAAAAAGTTTTATTGAAATCGAACCAGTTTTCATTTATTGCATATTTGGATCTAAGACCCCCCTTAGTACATGGTTTACTTAGTACGCCTGAACCCACTACACCAAACTCAGACCCTTAACTGATGTTAATGGTCTGGTTAAGTTTGATGTAGTGTTTTAAGGCGTATTAAATTATGCCAGTTGTTGGGAAGCAACTGTGCTGGCTGGGTTCGAGCCCTGGTGGTTGTGTGTCTAAAGTTGGTTATCTTCACTTGCGACGAGTTTAGGCAAGTTTATGTGCATACACACACACACACACACACACACACACACACACACATATATATATATATATATATATATATATATATATATATATATATATATATATATATATATATATATATATATTATATATATATATATATATATATTATTAAATATGACCGAAAAAGTAAGATTAATAATTCTAACACGAATTTTCTCAATCTTTCGTACATTTCTTTTCACTGTTGGAGGTAATTAAAAAATCAATTCTCCAAAATTCATTTTTATTTCTAGGCTGACGCGACACTTGAGCGCGTTTCGTAAAACTTATTACATTTTCAAAGACTTTACACATACACAACTGAATAGAACTTACATATCTCCGATTTGTTTATATCTACATTTGAGTGAGGTGGATGGGGTGAGGTGGTATTTAATAGGGTATTAATTTCATCAACACAAGACAGAACACGAAACAATGGGTATTGAAATGGAAGTGATTGTAGAAAGCCTATTGGTCCATATTTCTTGATGCTTCTATATTGGAGCGGAGTCTTGAGGTGGGTAAAATATAGTTGTGCATTAATTGGCTGTTGATTGCTGGTGTTGACTTCTTAATGTGCAGTGCCTCGCAAACGTCAAGCCGTCTGCTATCGCTGTATCTATCGATGATTTCTGTGTTGTTTACTAGGATTTCTCTGGCGATGGTTTGGTTGTGGGAAGAGATTATATGTTCCTTAATGGAGCCCTGTTGCTTATGCATCGTTAAACGCCTAGAAAGAGATGTTGTTGTCTTGCCTATATACTGGGTTTTTTGGAGCTTACAGTCCCCAAGTGGGCATTTGAAGGCATAGACGACGTTGGTCACTTTTAAAGCGTTCTGCTTTGTGTCTGGAGAGTTTCTCATGAGTAGGCTGGCCGTTTTTCTGGTTTTATAGTAAATCGTCAGTTGTATCCTCTGATTTTTGTCTGTAGGGATAACGTTTCTATTAACAATATCTTTCAGAACCCTTTCCTCCGTTTTATGAGCTGTGGAAAAGAAGTTCCTGTAAAATAGTCTAATAGGGGGTATAGGTGTTGTGTTAGTTGTCTCTTCAGAGGTTGCATGACGTTTCACTTTCCTTCTTATGATGTCTTCGACGAAACCATTGGAGAAGCCGTTGTTGACTAGGACCTGCCTTACCCTACAGAGTTCTTCGTCGACTTGCTTCCATTCTGAGCTGTGGCTGAGAGCACGGTCGACATATGCGTTAACAACACTCCTCTTGTACCTGTCTGGGCAGTCGCTATTGGCATTTAGGCACATTCCTATGTTCGTTTCCTTAGTGTAGACTGCAGTGTGGAAACCTCCGCTCTTTTCCATGACTGTTACATCTAGAAAGGGCAGCTTCCCATCCTTTTCCATCTCGTAAGTGAAACGCAGCACGGAACTCTGCTCAAATGCCTCCTTCAGCTCCTGCAGATGTCTGACATCAGGTACCTGTGTAAAAATGTCGTCAACATACCTGCAGTATATGGCCGGTTTCAAGTTCATGTCGACTAAGACTTTTTGCTCGATGGTACCCATGTAGAAGTTTGCAAACAGGACACCTAGGGGAGAACCCATGGCGACCCCATCTACTTGCTTATACATGTGCCCATCCGGGCTCAAGAAGGGTGCCTCTTTAGTACAAGCTTGGAGTAGTTTCCTCAGAATATTTTCTGGTATGTCAAGAGGAGTACAGGCTGGATCACGATACACTCTGTCGGCTATCATCCCGATTGTCTCGTCCACTGGTACGTTGGTAAACAGCGATTCTACGTCCAACGAGGCTCTTATCCCTGTGGCCGTGTGCCCTGCAGTAAGTCAACAAATTCCTTTGGAGACTTCAGGCTGAAGGCGCAAGGAACATAAGGAGTCAGCAGGCCGTTGAGTCGCTTTGCCAGTCTGTACGTGGGTGTGGGTGTCTGACTAATGATTGGCCGAAGTGGGTTTCCAGGCTTGTGTGTCTTGACATTTCCATACGCATATCCAGGTTTATATTCCCCAATGATCTTTGGCAGGTGGAGTCCGGATTTCTTGGCGTTCACAGTTTCGATCAGAAACTTATTGCAGAAGGAGGAAAGAATCGAGGCAATTACAGAAGCACCATACTGTCCCCCGAGCTCAAAGCGACAGCTAAAAGCCTTCGTGAGAACAAGGAGATAGTTGTCAGGAGAGGTGACAAGTCGCCAATATATGTCATTCTTAAAAAAGACGAATATCTGCCGAAAATGAACCTCATACTCTCTGACCAAACTAAGTTCCAAAGGGTAACGAAGGACACTACAGCCGAATTGAAAGCAAAGGTCAACAAACTGATCGAAACTGTCGATCACACAGTCACAAGCACACGTCGACATCAATATATATATATATATATATATATATATATATATATATATATATATATATATATATATATATATATATATATTTGGAGTTGGGATGGACTGAGTGAAGGGGAGGGTGAAGGTGTATGAGGCCAATGTGGGTTCTTACCTAATTGTACTAACCTTATTGTGCTTCCTCATTTTGCCTAAACGGTTTTTGAACATAAAATGCACAACAAATTTGATGGTATTACATTCTGAGGGTTAGAAGCACCTATGTTTTAAAGTTTATTTAAAAATTTAATGTTTAGTAACGAAAATATAACAGAGAAGTGAGGCTCAGTGTTAGAGTCAGAGGCCAAGGTTTACCGCTGTTCTTTTACTATGTTGAAATTATCATGTATTAAGTCTTATGCATATGAAAATTTAACTCGTAATAACGAAGTCAAAAGAAATGATTAGGCGGGGACGAGAACTACAGTACTACAGCACCATTTTATTTTTCGTCCTACGTTTAAAATATCTATAATTCAATTATCAACGTTTGCCCGAAACGCTATGCATACTAGGGGCTTTAGGTATTGTATGTACTATCTCTATCTTTAAATCCAACATTATGTATGTAACTCAATGTATGTACCTTTACCTGAATAAAAAAAATTAAATCTATAAATCATTAAAATCGAACTGTTAACGAAAATATAGGAGCGAACCAAGGCAGAGGCAAAGAGGTGAAACTTAACATCTTTTTATTTATCCACTTCATCTCGTGGGTGACTATTCTAAATGTTACAAGTACCAAGTTCAAGGACCCTAGAGTTGGTAAGCCGGGGATGAAAGGAAGGGGCGAGGATGCAGAAATCTTGAGCTAGGAACTGGAGACGAGACAAGAGGGGAGAAAAAAGTCGGTGGCCCAACCACCATGGATAAGACGTACAGCTGACACTGTGGTTTGGTGGTAGGGTGGAATTCACATGGTTGTTCGCTGATGTGTCTTGCAGGAGGCCGAGCTTCTCGTCGCGGCTCTGGTTGTGTTCTTTGCTACTACATTTCATCGATGGTTTTCTTTTTTTTTATGATTTATCAGGCTCCGATCGTGGGTTATCTTCTTCTCCTCTGGCTTCTTGGCCGGCCCGTTGGTCTGGCTACGCGTTGTCTTGGTGGTGCTGTTGTTGGAGTTGTGTCCAGAAGGTAATCTTCAGTTGAGCAGGGACACTTCCTTAAAGGAGGTCATGTTTATCAACCGAGACTTCCTCATCCAATGAATCGGCTGACTCAGAAGCAGAGGTGGTAATCATGAGGTTTGAGTTCAGGTTGAGTTGTCACCGCAGGTTCAGCAGCAAATGTAGATAGTTCTGTGGGTGGACACACTAGAGGTGCAACTGTGGCAGTCGTCGATGGACGAGAAGATGGAGGCGACGGCACCTGGGTTGCTTGTAATAGAGTTGCAGCAGAAGCCGGTGATGCAGCTAATGACAGTAGGTCCGTAAGCGCGACGGCGCACACAGTGATGTCTGAGACCTGATCCGGAACTTGAGAACTGATAGTTGAAGTGGTGGTGGTGTAAACTTCATCAGGAACATTTAAGGCTGGGAGACCATTTGCTTTGTGAAGAATATTCAGAGTTCACATATATTCTTGGGGATTAGTGCCAGCTATCATACTAGCCGTCGATGTCAAAACTTGTACTGTGCTATACAGTGATTGGTCGGGGTGGGATGGAGGTGGCGACTGCTGGCTCGATGAGTGCCTGGCAGGCTAGGAACTAGGTCCTCATTGGCTAGGTTCTCATTGGCTAGGATGTTGGTTTGTGGTGGTATTTCCTCTCCCGATAGCTCCGGGAAAGTGGCACTTTGATGGTTGAGGTTGAGGTGGTTGTTGATTGGTTGGTTGGAGCCGAGGTGCCTGCGCTGGTGCTAGCTCCGACGGAAAATGTGGTTTTCTCAAGGTTCTTGGTGGATTTTTGTCTTTGGGGACATTAAGGGGAGATTGCAGGATCATCGCTATTGCAAAGTAGGCAGCGTAGTGTTTCCGACGTGCAGATTGAATAATGGTGATCAGCCAAGCAGAGGCTACACTTTTGAATTCGCTGTTGACATTTGTTTTTGGGTGGAAGTACTCGTAGCACCGAAGTCACTGATTTACGTTGTAGAATCTTTTTGTCTTCACTAGGTATGGTGGAACATAGATATCGAAGCTGTAGAAATCATTCTTGGCAGCCAGATTAGACGAAGCTATGGAGGTGAAAGTGATGTTCAAGGTGCGGCTGTTGATGAGTTCTGTCCGATGTACTTCCAGATCCGGGGTTCCGTCATCGATGTCTTTCGCCATATGTTAATCTTCGGCCTATTCCACGACCCACTGGCTGATCTCACTGACAAAGACAGGTCATGCAGCAAGGTACTGCCTTGGGAATTAGAGGCGGAGGTGCTTGACTTGAATTTCGTATTCGTAATCCATCAGTTGTCGAGGTCCTCTTCGTTCGACAAGAAGATTACGATGTCCGTGCCTTCATGTTCGATGTCCATAGGTGTTACGTCAGATTCTTCTATAAAGAGCATCAGGAGGTCTGTGTTGGAGAACGGATGCTCGTCGAGGGGCGTACCCCGGAACTTGTAGTGTTTGTGACGCCTGGTGATGAGCTGGCAGCTCGACCAGGGTAATCAGCTAACATTGGGAGTGTTTATGGCAGATGCCTTCTCACTGTTAGTATGGTCGGCTGGTTCACCTGACCCATTACTGACCCAATGACCAATGACCAAGGGAGTTGGATGACCAACACCCCCATCCCAGCTTGGACACTGCTGAATTATATATAAATGTCACATTATTGATGGAGGCCTTCCCTCCCTTCCCGGTATAAGAAACCAGGCCGGGAGTGGAACTGACGTTCTAGAGTAAAGTGCTCGTGATCGTGAAGTCTAGCAGAGCTGACACGTCTGCTTCCGACGATCGTTGAGTGCAGAATCTTCATTAAATGTTAACTTAACTGAACAGATAATAACGAAGTTACAAGAGAGAATTAAGGCAGAGGGCAGATGCTAAAGCCCTGTTTCAATTTTATTCTTACTATGACTAAAATACAATGGTTTTAAATTTCATAAAATCGGATGTATAATTACGAAATTACAACAATAAACGTTAAGAGTTGGGTTTAAGAACTGAAGTCTTATACTACTAATTATTTTATTCACTCCTAATTAACATATTCCCTGAAGATGAACTCATTACGACCTTAATTTTAATTTTAAACTGGGTACAGCTTAGCGACGACTTTGCCGCCAGATCCAAGAACTAACATCCGACATGGTAAACAGCATCACACATCTTTAACACACTACCCGTAGATGGACCTCATCCGACACTGACTTCAGTCTTAAATGGGGTACAGCTTAACGACGACTTTTTAACCCTAGTTTCAGGAACCTACAGCTGACACGGTAAACAGCATCACAAATCTTTAATTAACACATTACCCGAAATTGAGCTCTCTACGACCTCAACTTCAATCTTTAATAGGGTATAGCATAGAGACTACTTTTACAAATTAAAAAGTCGTCGCTAAGCTGTACTTCCCTCTACCTCTACTTTAACATCAGCACCACCACAACCACCACATGGGAGGCCGGTGCGTTCCCACAGAACACTGGTGTACCACCACCACACATTTGAGACATGTACATGCTTAAATAGCACTGTAGTACCACCACCATATATTTGATAGGTACCTGCTCACGTAGCAGTGTAATGTAACACCGCCATCACAAGTGGGACTTGGGTTCCTTCACGTAGTACTGTAGTGTAACACCACCACCAAAGTTGGCTGGGGCATGCCCATGTTGATAACTAAGCACTCCACAGATGCCACACTTAACATGTGACACTCAGCAGGCAGGACGTGTTGAGTACCATAACACAGTCAAGGCCATATTCCTTATTCTATGGAGGTCAAGAACTGGCCACGTCATCAACGTCATGATATAAAATAAATTACATACTGGCTGTAAATCTGGAGTCAGCTAAGTGAAACCTCTTTCTTCCCTGTCATTATTGTAGTGTTACCTTATGACTAGAACCTCCCTGGCAGCGACGGCATCGTGATTAACTGTGTACGTGCTTTCTTTGCCCACGACCCGTGGTTCCTCCACAGCGGGAGTACAAGGACGTCTGGATGGTATGTATTCCCATGATAACTTGCTTCTGTCCTCAGCGATGTTTCGTCCACCGTAACTCCCTAACACCGCATTTTAACTAGTAGTACTGAAGATTTTTTAATACTGACGAGTTTTGTGAGGTGAAGCCAGCTGTAGCAGCTGGGTCTCCCCCAAGTCAGTAGTGTAGGTCAGGACACGCAAGTCTCTCACACCATGGACCGCCAGGATGTAGGACTCCCTTGCGTCCACCTCTTCAGTTTCACATTCATAAGAAATGGCTCCTTAAAAGAGCTACGATTAAAAGGTCAAGGCTACACAGGGGAGGACGTTAGGTTTCTTTATAATATAATAATTGTTATGACCCTTTATGTTTGATCTCTGCAACCTTGTTTCTGGCTGGAGCTGCGACTGTCTCACAGGAGGGTCTCTCTCACCAGAAGATTTACAGTGTAAAGAACGATTATATTTTTTGCAGTGCCTTCTCACAGTGACTGAAAACTTTTACCGCTTATGTATATGTTTAAAAATGAATCTTCCTTTGGAAATTGAACAGTCTAACATTCAGTGTTGCTTTTGTAAAATAAATATTTCGTTTCTCAAGAGCTGGAATGGTTTTTTGACAGTATGATGCTGTGACGGAGGAATATATTAAAACACACATATAGTTTAAACAAATATAAATAGTGTAAGTGTCGATATAAATACACACATGGTACCTGTCATTATAAACACACATGAGCACCTATCATTATAAACACACACATAGTGCACCTGTCATTATAAACACACACATAGTGCACCTGTCATTATAAACACACACATAGTGCACCTGTCATTATAAACACACACATAGTGCACCTGTCATTATAAACACACACATAGTGTACCTGTCATTATAAACACACACATAGTGCACCTGTCATTATAAACACACACATAGTGCCTGTCATTATAAACACACACATGTGCACCTGTCATTATAAACACACACATAGTGCACCTGTCATTATAAACACACTCATAGTGCACCTGTCATATAAACACACACATAGTGCACCTGTCATTATAAACACACACATAGTGCACCTGTCATTATAAACACACACATAGTGTACCTGTCATTATAAACACACGCATAGTGCACCTGTCATTATAAACACACACATAGTGCACCTGTCATTATAAACACACACATAGTGCACCTGTCATTATAAACACACACATAGTGCACCTGTCATTATAAACACACACATAGTGCACCTGTCGTTATGAACACACACACACACACACACACACACACACACACACACACACACACACACACACACACACACACACCACACACACACACACACACACACACACACACACACATACACACACACACACACACACACACACACACACATACACATTAATGCATTAGGAAGTAATGTGGTGGAGGCTGACTCCATACACAGTTTCAAGTGTAGATATGATAGAGCCCAATAGGCTCAGAAACCTGTACACCTGTTGATTGACGGTTGAGAGGTGGGACCAAAGACCCAGAGCTCAACCCCCGCAACCACAACTAGGTGAGTACAAATAGGTGAGTACACACACACACACACACACACACACAAACTTTAGAAAGTTTAGAAAGAAAGCCTTTAGAAACTTGTGTAAGGAATCTTTCAGAACATTATATACCACATATGTCAGACCAATCCTGGAGTATGCGGCACCAGCATGGAGTCCATATCTAGTCAAGCATAAGAATAAAATGGAAAAGGTTCAAAGGTTTGCCACCAGACTAGTACCCGAGCTGAGAGGTATGAGCTACGAGGAGAGACTACGGGAATTAAACCTCACTTCGTTGGAAGACAGAAGAGTTAGGGGGGACATGATCACCACATTCAAGATCCTCAAGGGAATCGACAGGGTTGATAAAGACAGGCTGTTTAACAGAAGGGGCACACGCACTAGGGGACACAGGTGGAAACTGAGTGCCCAAATGAGCCACAGAGATATTTGAAAGAACTTTTTTAGTGTCAGAGTGGTTGACAAATGGAATGCATTAGGAAGTGATGTGGTGGAGGATGACTCCATACACAGTTTCAAGTGTAGATATGATAGAGCCCAATAGGCTCAGGAACCTGTACACCTGTTGATTGACAGTTGAGAGGCGGGACCAAAGAGCCAGAGCTCAACCCCCGCAAGCACAACTAGGTGAGTACAACTAGGTGAGTACACACACACACACCACACACACACCCTCTATCAATACTCTACACAGTTGAGGTCAGTCAGCCGCGGAGGTCAGAAGGGTCTGGGAAGCTCTTGCGTAGCTAGTGAATTGGGGGGAATAATCAGTGTATATGCGTATATGAGTGTATATGAGTGATTGAATAACTAGTAAGCTCACTCAAACCACAAGAAAGTGAAGAAAAACAGTACAAACACCACCACTGAAAATAAGTGTTGAGTACATCGTGGTATTGTGAAATTGTGGAGCCGAAATTGTGGAGCCGGAGTGACCTCACCACTAGTGACCTCACCAGCTGTGACGCGGGACGCAGCGACCTCACATCTGGACCAGCCGCGTGGAGTACTTTCTCGCCTGTTTGTGCTGCAGATTGTGCAAGGTATTGAGGGGCGCCTTTTTGGCTAGATTGTTACTGCAATGACTAGAAGGGGTTCAAGGTCAATCACCAGCAGGGATGAGGAGGAGGACAGATTTATAGACAAATTAATAGGGAAATTTGTAGAGAGAAGGAGTGATTGGTTGGAGGATCTAATGCAGGGGATTAAAAGTGAGGTATTTCAGCAAATACAGGATGCGGTAGAGAGGAAGAAACAAAAACTTATGCTCTATGTTCAGGAAGAGATTAGGAAGGGAAGAGAGGACTGGGAGAGGGAATGTGCTCGTATCACAAACAAATTAGGAAGGATTAACAGCATGGCTAAGGACAGAGGATTAGTGGGGGATGGGTTAGTGACTGCGGTTGGGATGGAGAATCCCCAGGGGACAGACTACCAGCATGACAATGAATTACTGAGGAGACGGTCTATTATAATACATGGATTATTCAAATCTGGGGCACCAACAAGACAAGAGAGAATAGAAACGGAAAAATACGAATTGCACGAGATATTGAGGTGCATTGGAGCAGGAATGGCAGAACACGAGGTGGATATCAGCCGCCGGGTTGGACCTTACAATTGTACCAAGAATAGACCTGTTCTCGTGCAATTCTCCAATGAGGAGGCTGTGGAGTACATAATGAGGACCAAGCATTTACTCAGAGGAAGTGAAACCCATTACAATGTGTTTATAGAGAGGTTTATGACGAAAGATGGCAACAACGACACCGAACTAGCCTCTCAGGTAGTCTCACCTCCCAGGTCACATCCCAGGTCACCTCCCAGGCCACCTCCCAGGTCGCATCCTCCCCAACTCAGCCCTCCTATACCTCCCCCCTGCCTCAGCCTCCCAAAACCCCCTGTCCCTTCCACATTTGCACCTCCCCAACGATTCCCCTGCCCCTGCTACATCACACCTGTCAACGACCCCAGTGGGTCAAGCCATGCCCTCCCCAAACCCACCTTCCCATCCCCCCTCCCCAACTACCCCTTCCTACTCCCCTGCCCCTTCTACCCCATTGACTTCAATTCCATCTACTCCATCCCAGCTTCCACTGCACCCCTCTTCCACTCACCCCCCCAAACCCAACCATCCCTCACCCCTCCTATGCACCTCCAGCCCACATTTAACCCCCTCACCTTGTGACCCCCTAACACCTTCCCCCATCTCCCTCTTCCCCTCTTCTACCCCAAAACCCCCACCTACCCCCGATTCCCCCCTAACTAATATACCCTCTCTTCCACTCCCAGCACCCATGCTCTATTCTCATCTCAGCCCTCCGCCCTCAGTATCCCTCTCCCCCCCAACCTCTCAACCTCTATCTGACTCTCAGTCTCACTCTATTTCTCAACCCCCCTATGCTATTCAGACCCCTAACTTTCAGACCCATTATGCCCTTCCTACCCCCCTAGATGCCCAGACCCCATTCGCCTACCAGGCACTCCCAGGCACCCCCCTAGCACCCCCCCACTCACCCCCACAGCCCCCACTTGCCCCCCAGACACCCCCCAGTTCCCCCCAGACCCCTGGTGAAAGGGGGAACTCTGACACCCGAGTTTCCAAGAAGAGTCTCAAGGTTTGGTACACCAATGCTGATGGGGTAGCCAATAAAGCAGAAGAGATAAAAGAAAGAGTTAGTGAGGCAGACCCAGACATAGTGGCAATAGTGGAAACTAAAATAAATGGCATGATCTCGGATGCAATCTTTCCAGAGGGGTACCAGGTGATAAGAAAAGAAAGGACACAGAGACAGGGAGGAGGAGTGGCACTACTAATAAAGCGGAAATGGAAGTTTTGATGAGCTGGAAAATCCGGGTACCAATGAAAGCACGAGCTTCATACATGGAACGCTGACAGTGGATGGGAAGAAAATTGTAATCTTGATACTCTACAATCCCCCACCAAACAGTAGAAGGCCCAGGCAGGAGTACGAGAACAGCAACAAGACATGTATAGATGAACTGCAGAGGGCAGCAACTTTAGCGCATAGAATGAGAGCGAAGCTGCTGGTCATGGGGGACCTAAATCACGGAGAGATAGATTGGGAAATGAGGAATCCCCATGGCGGGAAGGAGACCTGGGGAGCGAAGCTGGTAGACGTTATTGACAGGAATTTCCTAACACAGCATGTGAAAGAAGATACTATGGAAAGAGGAGGGGATACGCCCAGCCTATTAGATCTCATTTTCACTCAGAATGTAGAAGACATCGAGCAGTTGGAACATGAAATACCACTAGGAGCTAGTGACCATTGTGTCCTAGTCTTTGACTACATGATGGAGCTTAAAATTGTGACCAAAGGACAAGAGGTCCGGGAAAGGAGACTTGATTACAGAAAAGGGGACTACAGAAGGATAAGGGACTACCTGGGAGAAGTGCATTGGGAGAACTTAGAGGAAAAACAGTGCAAGGTATGATGAACCAAATCATATTGAAATGGAAGGAGGCTGAAGAGAGATTTATTCCAACAATAAAGGAAAAAAGCAGGAGGGAATATAATAACCCATGGTTTAATAGACAGTGTCAGGAAGCAAAGGTGAGAAGCAGGAGGGAGTGGAGGAAGTACAGAAGACAAAGGACAGAGGACAACAGGATTAGATGTAACAGAGCTAGGAATGATTACATTAACATAAGACGAGTGTCGGAAAGAAATTATGAGAATGATATTGCAGTCAAAGCGAAAAAGCAACCAAAATTACTACATAGCCATATAAGAAGGAAGATGTCGGTAAATGACCAAGTGACAAGACTGAGGAAAACAGAAGGGGCATATACAGAAAGCGACAAGGAAATCTGCGAGGTACTGAATGTAAAATTCCATGGAGTGTTCACAACCGAGCCTGAGCAGCTCCCATTGTTAGAAGAGATTACCCAAGATGAAAGACTATCAGATATAGAGGTGACAGCAGAGGAGGCAATGAAACAGTTGACAACACTGGATGCAAACAAAGCTGTTGGACCAGACAAAGTATCACCGTGGATACTTAAAGAGGCAGCGCAGGCTCTCAGCGTGCCTCTGGCAATGATCTTTAATGAGTCACTTATGTCGGGAGAATTGCCCAGTTGCTGGAAGGAGGCAAATGTCGTACCGATTTTCAAAAAAGGTGATAGGGAGGAGGCACTTAACTACAGACCCGTATCACTGACAAGCATCCCCTGCAAAATACTTGAAAGAATAATTAGGCTAAGACTTGTTGAGCACCTGGAGAGCATTGGGTTTGTAAACAAGCACCAACATGGGTTCTGGACAGGGAAATCATGCATAACAAACCTTTTAGAATTCTATGATAAAGTAACAAGGATAAGGCAGGACAGAGAAGGCTGGGCAGACTGCATATTTCTTGACTGCCAAAAGGCCGTTGATACGGTACCGCACATGAGACTGCTATACAAACTTGAGAGGCAGGCAGGAGTAAGCGGAAAGGCCCTAGTATGGGTGAAGAACTACCTAACAGGAAGGAGCCAGAGGGTAATGGTAAGGGGCGAAAAGTCGGACTGGCGAACAGTAACAAGTGGAGTACCTCAAGGATCGGTGCTGGGACCAATCCTCTTTCTAATTTACGTAAATGATATGTTTACAGGAGTGGAATCATACATGTCAATGTTTGCGGATGACGCAAAATTAATGAGAAGAGTTGTGACAGACGAGAATTGTAGGATCCTCCAAGAGGACTTAAACAGGCTGCAGAGATGGTCAGGGAAATGGCTACTGGAGTTTAACACCAGTAAATGTAAAGTTATGGAAATGGGATCAGGTGACAGGAGACCAAAGGGATAGTACACAATGAAGGGGAACAGGCTACCTGTAACGATTCGA